>NC_092375.1:148927414-149228664 GCF_030028105.1 Mobula birostris | reverse complement strand
TGGGAGAGTAAAAGAGAAAGAGGATAAATATGCAAGTGAAATTCTAGCAACAAACAAACAAACAAATAAATAAATAGATGAAAGGACATTCCTGCTACTCTAATAGGCACAAAAGGCTTCTTGAAGTCTTATGATCCACTTACCTTTCCAAGGGAAGGAATACAAAAACTTTCTCCATTTATCAAAAGCTAACTCTGTTTAAATAACAAAATATTCCTAAAGATTTCCTAGCAAAGTCATACTGGTGCAGGACTTGTATCAAGAATGGTAAGGCACTAGAGAATCTAATGGAACAGAGGGACTAAGGAGTACAAGTGTATAGATCCTAGAAAATGCCAACACAGGTCAACAGGGTGGCAAAATTGGCATTCAGCTCTTTATCAGTCAGAGCATTAAGTTTTGGATTTGGTTCATTACGTTGTATTTGCATAGATAATTGGTGAGGCCACACTTGGACAACTGTACTCTTTTGGTCGCTCTGTTATAAGAAAGATGTGGTTAAACTGGAAAGAGGGCAGAAAAAGATTGATGGAGATGTTGCCAGGACTGGAGGGTCTGAGTTATGTGGAGATGTTGGCAGGTTTGGTCTTTATTCCTTGAAACATAGGAGGATAAGGGGTCCCCCTACAGAGGTTTATAAAATTATGAGATGCATAGATAAGGTGGATGGTGGCAGTCTCTTACCCAAGCTAAAGGCCATAGATTTAGGGTGAGAGGAGAAACATTTTAAAGTGCCCTAAAGATCAACTTTTCACGCAAAGCATGGTGAGTATATGAAATGAGTCGCCAGAGGAAGTGGTTGAGGCAGGTACCATGAAATCATTTATCAATCACCTGGATAGATACATGCAGAAGCAGGGCTTAGATGGATATGAACCAAATGCAGGAAATTGCGCTGAGGACCCTGTATCCATGCTGTACTGTTCTATGACTATTACTTACGACTCTATTCAGACAGGGATGTAGTCAATGGACTATATTTGTTATGAATGCAACTTTAGCTTACTTTACATACATATTTCATAATATTAATTAATATTAATACATAGAACCTGAGGAAAATAATAAAGAAAATGATTTTAATAATTCATGGAAAGGGAAAAAATAGAAACTATGTTTATTTCTGTGTGGGAAACAATATATACAAAATAAAAAATGTTAATAAAAGAATTCTCAGAAAAAAAGTTCAAATAAACATTAGGAATTAATAAGAGCTGTAAACATGATGTAAATTATTTAAAAGTTACTTAGAATACATTTTTTGCAATTTATTACAATTTTTTAAAGTTAAGTCTTAGTATCTGTGAATCAACTCATTAAAATCTCAGGTAAAAGCTAGATTCATATGTAGAATATTTTGGTTCAAAATTAGATATTTTTTCTCTTCAGCTATTCCATGATTTCTTGGTAATTTGTTGAACAAGGATCAAAGACATATTGTAGCCATGGAATATGCACATTTACGTCATGATCAAAAGAGGCATTTATTGTTCTTAATTCTAAATGCAGACAGCAGGTATTCATCCAACATTAACATACATTAGAAGAGAAGAAATAGGAGAGGGCAAAGATGTACTCTATGTGGCTCTTGGATGGATGCCTTAACAATAAGATGGACCCTGAGAATTTGGTGGAACTTGAGCCAAACTTGGAGATTTGGTCCCAAAAGTAGGCTGCTTTTGGAGATGCTGAGTGTGAAATGGTCATAATAAGTTTATGTGAGTTTATTCATAGCAGTTGCTCGGAAAGAAATTACTTTGTAGACTATGATAAAATTCGAGATAGGTAAAATAGGTAATGTGGGTTTAAGTTTTGTGGTCTGCTGAGCAAATCCGCCATCACTTCAAATAATTTGGAGTTTCCATGACATTAGCACTGACATGGAAGTTATTTATGTGAGTTAACCTCCAGAAGTCACAGCTTCCAACACTTAGAGTAGGCCTAAGCCACAGTCATCTTCAGCTCTGCCACTTCATCTGCTGTTCCCCTATGCTGAATTACCACTGGACTCCTGCCTACTAAACTTGCACTGGATTGAACCTAGTTCAACTACAGTAGTAATGAACAGGAGTAATGTTCATACAAATGAACAGGAGACTTTGACTGCCAGGACAAAGTCAAGGGACTTGCTTATGAGGTTAGTTTTAATATTTTTAAGAAAGATCACTGATTCTAAAAACAATTTTTCATTATTAACAAAACTTCAATTTTTAATGAGTTCCAAGTATCACTGAAAATGGACGATTTTCCCAAAAGTTCAGAAACAGTGATGGATTTGGCAACCAATGAACCTGTTTAGGTGGAGCCTCATTGGCTGTCAATGTCATTGTGTGGATGCAGCGGGCTACCTGCACTGAGGTGTGTACTGGAGCCAGGCTTCCTCTGGAAAACAGCGTAAGAGGTCTTGGCTGGAACTTGGTTACCAGCTATTTCAGGACAAAGAAAGATCTGCACAGTTATACTCTGCACACATTGAGTATGTACATATTTGTAGAGTCAGTGAAAAGTAATAGGAAACGATATTGTAAAACTCCAATAATGCATTATACTTTGGACCTTGACAGTGCCATGCCACCAGAGTTTCCAAACCATCGGTTAGTATTCCTACTAAAACCCAAACACATATATATTTCACTCTTACTACAGATTATACAGTCAGTATCATAAATTTTCCAGTGAATCTGTGAACTTAAAGGTATAAGAAATATGAATGCAATTTGTGCCTTGGCATCTGGTTCGCATTCCAGTCTAATGTCTGAGCCAGATGCGAGACCATCAGGATTTCCAAAGAACTAAAGTCTTACTGTACTACAGAGACAACCTGGTAGCTTAGTGGTTAGCACAATGTTTTACAGTACCAGAGGCCCCGGTTCAATTCCTGCCATGGCCTGTAAGGAATTTGTGACTACATGGGTTTCCTCTTAGTGACTTGTTTTCCTCCCACAGTCCAAAGATCTACTGATTGGTAGGTTGATTAATCATTATAAATTGTCCCATGATTAAGCTCGAGTTATATTGGGGGCTGCAGTTCGAAGGGCTGCAAGGGCCTATTCTGTGTTGCATCTCAATAAATAAATAAATATATAATATCTTTTTTTTTAAATGTTCAATTTTCAGAGGATTTCTCTAAAAGTAACCAGAAGATACAGGAGCCACAAACAACATGCTGTTGGAAAATATAGGGGCTGACAAAGCTGGATGATACACTTTGGCTATGTAATGGTCTTGATAACATTGTACCTTTCAATACAGCAATAAGAAAGGTCAAATTTATATTAAACAATGTTGAGTAACACAGACTCTTGCCAATAATTTGGAAATGTCTCTATCTCCAGGTTGTCAGGACTGGAGTATAGAAATCAGGACAAATGGGCTAAGAAGCATGAGAGTTTAAAATAATTAGAGGGGGTAATTGAAACTTATAAAATCCTGACAGGGTTGGGCAATCCAGATGCAGGAAAACATGTTCCTCAATGGTGGTAACAGCTTAAGGATACAGGGAAAGTCATTTAGGATTGAGATGAGAAAGAGCAGTAAGCTTGTAGAATTTCTATCATGGAACCAAATCATTAAATACGTTCAAGAATAAATTGGATATAATTTTTATGACAACAAGATGGACAAGCATTGAACACTGCACACTTAAGTTATTCAAACTATTTTCAGCTATATTGGGTGAAGTGTCAAATGAACACTTGAAAAATGCAAATGCATTATTGTTATAAAGGGCTGTGGATGTTTACGTGCCTAACTTTAGCACCTAATTAAATTACTGACTGGAAACACCTATGGCCTTATTACTTTAATAGGTGGTTGCACCACAGGAATTAGGATTGTCAGGCTGATCTTCTTAGACAGATCCTCGAGATTTATGATAACTAGCTATTGTTTTATGTGTTTAATGTGTTTTTATGGGTTATGAGATGTAGGACTCATTGGCCTACATCTCATAACTCATACCACCTCAGAACCCGTAATTGCAGATTCCTCCAAGTATGGGGCAGGAGATGTAGGTGGGCAGGTGGAAACATTGTGAGTTTGTGTCTTCCTTTTGTTGCTTGTACTGGACATTTGTATGTTTCCTATGCATGGACTCAAGGTTCCTGATGCCATCCTGAATGCTCCTATTACACTTTGAATGCTCAAGGGCCAGAGGTCCCTGGGAAGCAGTGGGATGTTGCACTTCTTCAAGGAAGCTCTGACACACCCCTGAATCTTTTTCTCTGCCAATCTGACAATCTCCTTCCATGACAGAGCTCAGAACAGGCTGCTTGCTTTGGGAATTTGCTCCCCAAAGTAGCCAGCTGGCAATAACCATGGCCTCAGTGGTGAGGACATTTGCCTGG
Organism: Mobula birostris; assembly: GCF_030028105.1. Lineage (NCBI taxonomy): Eukaryota > Metazoa > Chordata > Chondrichthyes > Myliobatiformes > Myliobatidae > Mobula > Mobula birostris. The sequence goes on along the minus strand of NC_092375.1, from coordinate 149,224,318 downwards.
GAGAGGACACTGGCATTGACTGACTTATCCTTCCAGAGAATTTGGAGGATCTTGTGGAGACAGCATCGGTGGTATTCTTCCAGTGCCCTGGACTGACTGCTTCAGGTAATCCAAATCTCAATGGAATACAGGAAGGCACATAACACATACAGTAAGATGTAACAGGCAGGTCCCAGAATGAAGAGTAAAAGTTCTATGGGACATGTGAAGTATCTTTCATTTTGTCTAAAGGGAATTCAACAGTAAGACAATCTGGGTTAAAGTGCAAATCCAAACTGCACCCTTCCTACAATTAATATTAGTGATATTATGCACAGAATAAACTCCATCGACAACAGAATTTACCCTTGTTTATTTATGTCAATAGCTTGGGTGTGAAAAAGCCTTGATTTCATACTGGCATGTACGTGTGTTCGTGTGCAGAATGTGTTTAAGCGACAAAAAGAGGAGCAAAAATTCTTAATTAACCTATGCAGTGCAATCGAACAGCAATGCAGTAGCTCCTCATCGTAATGCTTGCTAAGTTTTGGAAACACTGCAGCACTGGTAAATAAGAGGCAAGGTCTGCGTCGCTTACTCATCCTGCCTTCCTCTTTAACTTGACAGGACATGCATTCCTTTTATTGATCACATACTGAACCAGAAGGGAATCCCCACCCAGAAGAGCATATGGGTGGGAAAGAAACTGTTTCTTTGCCATGGAAATGTAACCGAATGTGTAATTTATTATCAAAGTACAAGTACGTCACAATATACTGCAAGAAAATAATCTTCAAGGTAGTATACTTTGACAATGAATTTACTTTACTTTGACTTTGAAGTATGTTACCAAATTAAATGCATGACATGAAACCAAATGTGACTTATGAAACAGCCCAGGACTTCCCACTAGTATCACAACACAAACTATCGGCAGGTGTCCAAGTGAGACACAATGTCTACTGAGCACAAACAATAAGTGGAGATTGGAAGAATCTAATTACCTTTAATCTTTTTGTATTTTTTGTACCACCTTCCAAACTCCTGGCACTTGGCTGATGATACATTGGCATAGTAAGTGCTGTTCACGATGGAGGAAATCATGCTCTGGTACCGAGAATGAAAAGAAAGTGGATCGCAAATTAGAAACGAATCCAAATAAAATCAATAAGCAAAGATGAAGGCTGAGCAGTGAGAGACTGAAATTCACCCTAGCACTGGAAAGATGCAGCGGCAAGTCAAAACCTCAACTACCAACAGAAACTATACCATGCATAAAGGTCTAGAGAGCAATGAACACATAAATAAAGAAATAATTCCTCTATTTGGACCTCAGATGTCAGCCTCTATTTAATTATTATTAACACATTTTAGTGTCAGGATTTTCTTTTATTAACAATTTAACAATTCTATTTTTAACATATTTTTGAAGGAACATTTTGAAACGCGATGTGCAGGTTTACCTAGGATAAGGCAAAATGTAACTGAATCCTTGGAAGGGAGTTATTTGTTCTATTAATCATAATTTTCTCTATCTACTCTTCATAGATGCACGTAAAGCATGGAAGAAAATCTTCTTTCCCTGTCCTATCAGTCATGCAAAAACTTATGCTGGATGGGTTCAGAGCTCATCAAATTTAAAATCGTTGAGTATTATAGCACACACATCTTAGCTCACATAATACCAGTAAAAGAAATGAGTTTGGAACCCAGCCCTCAGCCCAACATCAAACTCTGCCTATCTGTATGTAATCACATGTGGCATCATGACTTAAACAGGGCAGCTTTCAGGCTCAACCTCTGTAAAGAAAGAAGAGGATATGGGAAGTGGCCCTGTGTTTTAATGGAGTAGTTACTGTTGGTTACAGGCAAGTCCTGCACTGATAAGTTGAATGAATAAATTTCAGACAAATGGAGATTCATTTCCAACAACATGCCTGGTTTTGTGTCACACCAGCCCATGAATGAGTCTTCCATAAAACCCCCTGAATGGTTTTTGTATCATCTTTATCTTCATAATAAATCATCTGAACAATGGAATTATATGGAGAAGACGGGGTGAAATTACTGGTTAGAATAGTAGGTTTCCAATTGAAAAAAAACAATGTTTGGTGTAAGAAGACAAAATGTAATGGTCATTTTACAAAGTCCACAACAAATATGATAAAGTAACATGCTGAATATGAATACATTCCTGACAGGTTTAAGAATTAATCCAGTCACTGCACAGGGACAGCCAAATTGGTCCTTTAATCTGTGCTTGATTAGCCCATTCCATCTCCATAAAATCATAAATTATAGAAGCAGAATTAGGCCATTTGGCCCATCAACTTTGCCATTCAATCGGTACTGATCTTTTTCTCCCCTTTTCAGACCCACTCCCCAGCTTTCTCCCTGTAACCTTTGATGCCGTGTCCAATCAAGAACCTATCAGGCTCTGCCTTAAATACACCCAACAACCTGGCCTCCATATACCACTCACATTACTCTGGATTAGGAAGAGTGCTCCTAGGTTCTGACCTCTTTAAAGGTAAGTTTTCTAGGAACCGGGTGAAGTCAAACCTGTGGTCCCTGTTTGTAGCGTTTGTCCAAAGCCACTGTATGGGCAGATGTACCAGTACTGGCTATTTGAAATCACATCCCGATGCCAGACAACACCCAGAGACATAAGGGGAGAAAATTACCAAGAAGGAATCATATCTAAAATTGTATATATTCAAGCCCTCCGAGTCACTACAAACACAGAAGAGAAAAGGCTCAAGTACCTCCAAATAACTAAAATTCTTGCCAGATACTACAAACCAGTCAGGTTATCCTCACTGATGGGGAAAGTCTGAGAAACCAAAAATCAGGGACAGAATTAGCAATCACTTGGTCAAGTGTGAATTGATTAAAGAAAACGAGCACGGATTTTTTTGATGAAAATAGAGTATTTTGATGAATAGCGGAGAAGACCAAGAAGCAGTTGATGTGGTAGAAATGGTATTTGATTAAGTGTAACATAATTAACTGAAGCCTATGGAATGAAAGGGATAGTAGCAGAATGGATAGAAAATTAACTAACTAACAGGACATATACAGTAATAGTGAAAGGGGTCGCCAGGATTTCAAACTATTCTAAATTAGTGTTAATGATTTGGACATGGGTGTAGTATAAGGCATTTTCCAAATTTATTATGATAAAATACTTGAACACATTATGAGACGATTCTACTCAATTTGAAGGCAGTTTAGAGAAACGGACAGATAGGTGGTAAATGAGGTTTAATGTTGAGACATGTTCAGTGTTACATTTTGATAGAAAGAGGCACAATAAATTCAAGGGCATAATTCCAAAAGGGATACAAACACAAAAATGATCTGGAGGTATTTGTGTATAGTCCATTGAAAGTGGCAGGGTAGGTTGAAATGGCAAAATACAATCAGTACACAACCCTGAGCTTTATTAATACAGGCACTGAGTAAAGGAGAAAGGGCGTCTTGACAAACCTTTATAGAACATTGGCACAACCACAAGTATTGTGTCCAGGTCTGGGCACTGCACTTTAAGAAGTTACAGCAAGACTTACCACAATGATTCTAGCAATGCGGGATTTTAGTTACACTGATATTCAGGAAAAACTGGGATTGCTCTCTGAGGAACAGATAAAGTTACCAGAGGATTGGATAAAGCTATCTAAAATAATGATGCTATAAACAGAGGAGATAATAAACAACTGTCCCATAGGCAGAGGAATAAGCAGCCAGGGGACACAAGATAGAGAGGATTAGAAAAAGAACCAGAAATGACATGAAGAAAAATATTTCACGCAGCGAGTGAGTGTGCAGAATCTGGAAAGCACTGCCCGGGAATCATAACAAAGAGCTTCTACAGTTGCTGGAGATCTTGAGCAACTCATATAAAATGGTGGAGGAACTCAGCAAGTCAGGCAGCATCTACGGAGGGGAAAAATAATGGACTGGTTATTCTGTTCCATAGATGTTGCCTGACTTGCTGAGTTCCTGCAGTATTTTGTGTGTGTAACTGCCAGGGAAATAGTGGGAGCAGATTCAATTGCAGCATTGAAAAGGGAGCTGGCAAAACTTGAAAGGAATGAATTTGCACAGCTCTGAGATGGGGAAGGACAATGAGACTAGTTGAATTGTTCTTGCATGGAGCTGGTTGACTCAAGGGGATGAATGGCCTCTTTCCCCACTGAAGTCGCTCAGTATCTATGACTTTTCAGACCACTTGCCTAATTAGTACGAGGTTGTAATTTCAGAAGGAAAGTTTCCTTGGGATTGATTCTACAACTACTTCAGATATCATTGTATGTTCAGCTGTAAAATTGTAGACACATAGATTGCAGTCATGGGTAATACCATGTTTGATTCAGCAGACACTAGACATAAAAATAGAAGCTAGAATGTAGCCTAATTGCACCCTCCTTCTTTCAAGTGGTTACATGGGTTGACTGCACCACATCAAGAGGCAGCAAAGACTGTCCCAGAGCGGGTAAAACAATAAGACAATCCAAATAACACTATTAAGGAAAGGGAAGAGAAGAAAACAGTATGTAACAACCAAAAATAATGACTGAAAGATCCTGTGCAAACTAATTGGAGGGTGGAAGAAACGATTTTTTTCTGCAATACCATCATCTTTTTGAGTATCGCTCTTTGCCAGTCACAGCCTTTCTTACTTCACTCTAGAATTATTATTTTTGTATTGTTGGTGATACTGGTTGACTAACCCTTCCGCTCCTGTTCTTCCTAAGCTCTAAACAGGCCACCTTCAAAAGTGGTCCCATTTCTTATTTCTTATTTCTGCATTAGGAAACTGTAGTTTGAGCCTCACTCCTGAGACTTAAGTTCAAAAGTCTAGGCCAAGTGCAGAACGCAAGAAATGCTGCATTATTGGTAGTAAGGTTGCCAACATTCCCTAATGGTACGGAACTTGCAACACCTGAGAAAATTGCATTGACACTGGATAGTTATTTCCACTAAGACCATGCAGGTCTTTCCCAGCTTACTAATGCCCAACTTACATACAACCATGCATTCCAACAAGTGCCTGGGAGATTGGGGTAATAGATTTGCCAGCTGCTTCCATGTGAGAACACAACTGTAGGAACATTTCTGACCTGCAAACTGCCTGATTACAAACAGTTTATGGAAATGAAACTGGTATACTGAGGAGGACCTGCCACTGACGCCTGCCCTCCTATATTCTTCCGAGACCCACAATAAGCACCAGTAATGCACTAGAAAATACCATCAGCACTGTCTCCTCAAAATCTTCCAAATACAATAGGAGAAGGAAGTCAGCAACCTCTCTCAAATTAGTATCTTTAGTACTGAGCCCCTATTAACTCATCTGGCTATATTGGGCACGCCCAATACCAGACTTCCAAAACAGACACTCTTTTCTGAGTTCTGTCTGAGGAAGAAGTTCCAAAATGATCAGAGAATAAGATTCAAGAATATGCTCAATGCTTCCTTGAAGAAATACAACATCCCCATTGCCCCCTGGGATCTCCCTCCCCACAACTGCTCAAGCCTGATGCTGGGAAGACCAATGCTTTTTGAAGAGGGACGGGGTAAAAATGGGTCCAGTATCCCAAATGGGTGAGTGGGAAATGCTTGTTATTTGAAAGGAAGGAGTGAAAAGGAGGCTTTTTGAAGTATTTTTGTGCATTGTTTCTGAAGAGCCTAGGGTGCTGCCTTTAGCATTTACCTCTGAATAAAACTGCAGTCCTTTGAAAGACAGGTAGCATCTCCGGAATGTGTAACTGGCAGGTCCCTTATTATATTTTCTTTTTCCCTTGAACTATTTATTTCATACAATGTCCATGTTTACAAGACACAGTTCGGTCCACTTGGCTGTTCTACCTGCAGGACCTTCTGTTAGCAGTAGGCCTTGTTGTAGCCCTGTCCATAAGCACCCTACCAATACAAGCTTCATCCACAAACACCGACCAGAACAAGCTCCACCAACAACACTATATTGGCAACCGAAGTTGCAGGCAACATTCTGATGGTTGCAGTACTAGGCCAGGACCCTGTCTTCTTTCACATATTTGTATAGAAGCTGCCCTGCACAACTCCAAATAAGAGCAAAAGAATTATCCATCACAGACACAAGAGAAACTGCAGTTGCTGGAGTCTGGAGCAAAAACAGACTGCTGGAGAAAATCAGTGGACCAGGCAATATCTGTGAAGAGAAATGGACAGTCAATGTTTCAGGTTGAGACCCTTCATCAGGAGTGGATCCATCAGACCTGTGCCACCATTTTACTTCAGTCATTAGAATTGATTATCTGGTCTTAGTCACACTGCAATTCATTGGAGATAACTGCACACATGCTAACAGCTGCATCTGTAACGCTACAATAGTCATCACACCTTTAATGTACAGCAGTGACTATAAAGCACTTTGGTACGTATTACACCAGTGCGAGATGCTGAAGAAGTGCAGCTCTTTCTTTCTCACTTCTCCCTACATCCTCCATGTGTTTCACAGTGATCCAGTGCTCTATTTCACCCCTCTTAACCCACCCCCCCCCCCCTTTACAGGGCTTCATAACTGCTGAACTCATTACCTTTCTCAGGCTTCTTTTCACCTCAAACCTAAAGAATCTCTGCATACTCATTTACTTTTTCTTCCCTGGTGAGATCCGGCCTTCATTGTTAGACAGAGCTCTTAAAGATAGCAGAGTGAAGGGATATGGGGAGAAGGCAGGAACGGGGTACTGATTGTGGATGATCAGCCATGATCACAGTGAATGGTGATGCTGGCTCGAAGGACCGAATGGCCTACTTCTGCACCTATTGTCTATTGTCTATTCATTCATGTCCCTGTTGATTGTCCCATATCCTACTTTTTTAGCTCACAAATGGATTCAAATCACCCCTCATGAATTTGTTCATTTTAACCACTGAAGTGACGGGGAACGTGACCGCTCCTCCCGAGCATCTTCAAGGCCAACATCAAATCACTGGCCAGCAAGATAGAGGACCTGAGGGTATGATTGCTGCGCTCTCTGTTTCACTGATATATGGCTTGTCCCCCACACTCCAGACACCAAGCTCCAGCCCGAGGAGTCCTCAATCCATCAGATGGACCAGTCGACGGCACCAGGATTGGGAAAGGTGTTGGTATCTGCTTCCTGATAAACAAACTGTGGTGCTCGGACATAGCAGTCTCATCTCACTCTTGTTCTACCAAATTGGAACATCTAATGATTAAGTGTGGACCATCTACTTTCCAATAGAGTTCTCTACTGTGATCCTGACTATGGTTTACATACTACCAAAGCCAGATGCCAAGCTAGCACTCGACATACTGAGTGGCATGATTAACAAACAAGAAATGCCCTACTCTGATGACTTTTACATCCTTGTCGGAACGTCAATCAGGCTAGCTTGAAGAAATCTTTGTCCAGCTACAGTAGCACATCATCTGTAGCACCAGAGGACCCAATATACTCAGCCAGTACCACATTACCATCAATAATGCCTCCTGTTCCATCCCTCAGCTGTATTTTGGGTATGTGACTACCTAGCTAGACTCCTACTACCTTCATAAAGGCAGAGACTAAAGAGCAAGGCACCAGAGCTAAGGACAACAAATAGCTGGTCATGGGAGGCAAGAAGAGCGGTATGGTTCAGCTTCAAGTTGGTGGATTGGGCCATGTTCAAGACTCACCAGGGGACCTGAATAAACATGTCACGGTAGTCACTGGTTTTATGAAGTATGTCAACACAAAATCATTAGGCGTCTTCCCCAAACAGAAGCCATGGATGAACAAAGAGATTCACAATCTGTTGAGGGCTAATTAGGTGACGTTTAGAACTGGCACTCTGGGAAAGTACAAGAGGTCCAGGTATGATCTGAAAAGTCATTTCATATGCGAAGTGTGAGATCTTGGACTAAACTTATATCATGAGGCACTGCTTGACAACTGTTGCTCTCTTGAGATAAAGCCTGGCTCAACAATGCTTGGACCATGGGCCCAGACAATGCTGCCAGATATCAAGCCTGTGAATCTGAGGTCAGTTCTCATTGGGCAATGTTCAATGCCAAGAACTAATAATTAAACTATGGCCGAAATTGATTGGCTACTGGATCCTGGGAGCACCAACATTAATAGCATTTCTGTAGATCTACAATGCAAGCTGCATTAATTGTTCCAGACCTTGCTCATGGCAGATTTGTCATGGCAACATCAATTGTTCCAGAGGCCCAGTCTTGGTTAAAGTAATGCCACAAAGCACTAACAGCTGGTAAAACACCTGGCCAGACCCACTTGTAAAACTGGGCATCAAATGGGTCACAAAATGTAGGAGTGATATTATTTTGTATTCATCTGAATTATGGGTTACAGAGAAAGAACTGACAAGAGATGATTATTGGATTAAAGTCTTAAAGTTCACGAATAAACATAATTTCCTATTTATTTCTGCATACAGAATCCACACTGGAAGTGTATATTCCACATAGTAATGGCAACACCTTGAGCCTGAAGCAGTGAATTTTCTGATTAAAGCCTTAAAGATGGTAGCAGCAGAGTCCAAGACAGGAAGTAATGCAAGCACAGCAGGATGCACATGGCAACAAACCAGTGCTGCAGAAAACACTGGAAATACTCAGCAGCTCAGGCCGCATCAGTGGATAGAGAAATGGAGTCGATGCTTCAGGTCAGAGAGAGAGAAAAAAGAAATAAAAACAAGGTGAACTCTTATTACAGATGGATGACTGGTACAGATGGAGAATTCATCGTTGAGTCTGAAAGGCTGCAACCCCTGGCAGAAGACAAGCTGTTGTTCCTCAAATTTGCACTGGGCATTGTTGTAGCAGGACAGGGGGCTACTGACTAAAAGGTCAGAGTTGTAGTGGAATAGGAAATTGAAGTGGCAGGCAATAGGAAGCTCTGGGTCACCCCTGCAAAATGAACACCACTGGAGCAATGCTGGTATCAGTATGTTGCTAGACTTGTTCCATATCAACTGCTTCTGCCGTCGGCTTTAGCTCTTTGGTCTTTCTCTATCTCTTTCCCCAGGTGTCTATTTTCCCCAGATGGTACATGGCCAAAAACCTGACAAGAATCATAAATCTGGCTTCACCACCAGCCTCGCCTGACCCGCTGAGCATTTCCATTTCCTGCTTTTTCGGCTTTTGATTCTGTATTTCCAGTCAGTACAGTATTTTATTTTCACAATCACAATAGAAAGCAGGATTTCAACCTGGGAGAGAGGGCATTCTTTGGCCAGGGTGCTCTGGTTCATTTCCTTCAGCAGTTCCTTCAACGCGTTCCGAACAGTGGCATGGTTCCACTGCTCTGCCGGAAGGTCCTCAAACTTTGCACAGCTGTGAAGTGCAGAAAAGAAAGAGCTTTTAAAAAAAAGAAACAAATTTTCACCCATACCAGGCCTTCGGCCTAGTAATGCCGAGCAAATATTTCTTCCAGTCTGGTTCTGTTTACAAAACTAGCCTGAGGCACAACAGGGCAGGCAGAAGCTGCCAAGTCACATCAATCTCTTGTCTTTTTTAAAGCTTTTTACATTGGCAAATATTCCCAACCCCTAAAGCCTGCCATGCTCATTTCAAAATGTTCTCTCCTTTTTACCTGGGACTTCAAAAGGGAACACTTATTGAATCACAAGATTCTGAGTTCCCGTAAAATTATTTTACACCATACTGTTGGCTTCTGCCAAGGACAGATGTTTGAAAGCACCCACCTTTGTAACTGGATTTTTAGTGTCACAACATGATGGACATCCTGTAACATGTCGGCTACAGTTGCATCTGGTGCTTCAGTGAGATAGTTCAGGGGCAGAGGGCTCCACTTTCCAACCTTGATCATGCCTGATTTAATTAATGACAAAATCCATTAAAGATCAGCAAAATGCACGAGGCAGCACAATGAGCAATGAACAGTAGATATATTTAAGACAAGGTTGGATAGATTTTTGCATGGTAGGTTTATGGGGAAAAGGCAGGTAGGTGGAGATGAGTCCATGGCCAGATCAGCCATCATCTTATTGAATAGCGAGGCAGGCTCAATGGCCCAATGACCTACTCCTGCTCCCATTTCATCTGTTCTGATGTAACACCTTTTTACAAGGGAGATCCTTTGCAGAAAATCCATATTCTTTTCTTCATCAATTCTACCTCAGCATTCCTGACAAGTGAACATTTGCCCCAAACAACCTGATGAAAAACTTTTTAAAGTCTATTACAGTCATTATATTCCTCTTAACACTAATTCTGAGCACTAAGTTAAAAGTCTATTGGACGTGCTTGTAAATTTGATGAAACTACTGTTGTTGGCAAGGTATGTATTCCGCGCTGTGTGGCAGCGTAAGTGATTACAAAATATGGGTGAGGTGTCACAGTTCGGTAAGGTAAAAATAGAAATATCAGTTTTTATTTAGGAATCATTTTCAGGGATTCAATGGCCCAACTATACAACCAGTTCAAAAATAATTGCTTGGTTTGACTTTGATAGGTTCCTAACGTTAAACTGATAGCAAACAGTGGTCCAGCAAAAACAGCAAGAAGCTGGTTCAGAGGCCCTACACTGTCAGATTCCCAAGATTCAAGGAGTAATGGGTGGCTGAACGGTCCTTCCCTTATGAGCTAGCCATGGTGGACACATGACTGATGTTAGGCAGTTCCTAAACAATGGTTCAGAGTTTGGAAGGGGTTACAAGGAAAAGCAATTCAGCCACAGGAACAGGGATCAATACTTAAAGACAAACTAGGCTAGTGAAAAGTCATTGGTCTGGGCCTGCTGAGGTGCTGGATGGTTGGAACTGGCAAAGGGTCATTAGTCTGCTATCCAGCTAGGACACTGGATAGGGGCTTGGATTAGTGGGTTGATGAGGGGTCAGTCCAAGAAGAAAACATGTCAGCACTGGTAGGCATGTTGGATTCGTCCGTAGGGCCAGGAAATAGAATGAAAGCATGGCGAACAAGTTAGTGGATCAGTCAGGGACAAAGCTGATGGGCATTGATGGAGAGGCAGTCCATTGACATTGAGTAGCTGATGGGGTTGGGTTGAGGTCAGGAATTGGGGAGGACGGAAAGGTGGGGTGAAATTCCAGGGAAGTGACAAGATGAGTATATTATATGACAGGGGATATACCTTGGACAGGGTGTGAATGCTGGACAGCAGAGGAGAGGCTGAGACCCAGGCATATTTACATCCATGGACAAGTTGCAACTGAATACAGCATCGGTTACACAACAAATCCATTCTAACCCACTGGTGCTAGAGGATACAGGTCCCATATTCAGCTCATCAGCCAACTCAGAATGTACAGAGCTGTACATCAGAGTATTTTCAGGTCCATGGTGTGACCTAACCCTAGTTGGTTGAATCACTCTTTGTATGGATGCCCAGAAATATGACCAAGGATGCTGGGGCATTCATGCTGACATTTCAAAGGTAGTTCCTGTTAACTATATTTGTTTTATTTGCATGAAGGTTGGTTGCACTCAGTTATGAAAATACATCATGGACAATTTGGAACATCCCGCAGATGTCCTTCCTGTGTTTTTTTTAATTAATTGAAACATTTGTTAGTGACTTTGCATGCTAATGCTAGGAGCATGAATCTAATAGATTTAATAGAAAGCAGAAAGAACTTGTTTGTAAATGTAGGCTTTCACTACCTCAAGGCAGCTATTGTTCTTCAGAGAATGAGCTATTTTGGAAGTGAGGTCTCCAATTTTAATGCAGGAAATGCATGCAGCAAGGTTTCTCATCAGCAATGTGATAATCCTTCCACTGTTTGTTTCTGCACTATGGGAGGTCTTTGGTGGGATGGCTTTATATTGCCATGTGCAAGAGAGAGCCTTTGTAAGCCAGCTCATATAACTCAAAGAACTGTCAATTTAGGCAGGTATGTCACACCTCATGGCCACATACACATTACATGGGAAAACTATCAAACAGGTGCATATTTACATTTTCTAATATAAAATCTCCCCTATGTTAATGCTATTTATGAAATTTGACCAGCACAGTCAATGCATGGCTTAAGAAGCAGCAAGATAGAGACTGAACCCTTTTCTCTGGCACTACACTGTGAAATATCAGGAGAAATGTTTGGATGTGTGATTCCACAGTGACATATGTATAGCTATTATTCCAGCTAATCACTTGGTCTGGGGCCATTTAGGAGGCCCTTGGGATGGAGCCCTAAATCCTGGCTTTCAGCTACAGTTGTCTGACTGCAGAAACCGTAGGTCCCAGAATACCATTTATACTTCAATCCAGTAAAACTAGTTCACTAAATGCAAGCTCAGGGAAACAATGTTTCTCCCAAGCAAATGGCAGAGCAGGAAATGAAGGTGACATTACCAAGTACAATGAATTAGATAGATTGATCTTAATTACAGTGGAATTGGTACCATTTGTCCTTTAAAAACAGATACATATATAATGCAGACTGGGTAAATGCTGAGGCCAGACACATGGATATTAAATACAAAAGAAACAGGAATAAATATACAACCCTTGAGCAGGATCTGCCAGTCAATAACTTCATGGCTGATCTTTACCTCAGCATAATCTCCTGTATCATCTCTATATCTCTTGATCCCCCCTCCAAAAAATCAAAGGATGTATCATAAACACAAGACATTCTGCAGATGCTGGAAATCCAGAGCAATACACACAAAATGCTGGAGGAACTCAGCAGGTCAGGTAACATCAATGGAGGGGAATAAACAGTGAATGTTTCAGGTCGAGACCCTCTTCAGCCCAAAATGTCAACTGCTTATTGTTTCCCTCTATAAATGCTACTTGACCTGCTGAGTTCCTCCAGCATTGTGAGTGTGTGTGTGTATGTGTGTGTGTGTGTGTGTGTGTGTGTGTGTGTGTGTGTGTGTGTGTGTGTTCTGCTCTAAATATATATCATTTTTTTGTTGTCTCATCAACGAAGATTCATTACTCTCTGATGAAGAAGTTTCTTCTCATCTCAGTCCTGCTATGATTGACACCCCCTTATTTTACGATTGTGACCCTGGATCTAGGCACCCCAGCCTGTGATTACAAGAAGCTTCTCCCTTTATCCTCGGGAAACTAGGTTGTCAGATATTCTTAGATGCTAACTAAACTTGTGGAGTCAGTAGGAAGATTGGGAAGGGCGAGAGGGAAAAGGTAGTGGAGAATATTAATTATTTGGACCTCCTAAGCCAATGGTTCCCAAAGTGGAATCCATGGTACCCTTGCTTAATGGTATCCGCCCATGGCATTAAAAAGATTGGGAAGCCTTGTCCTACACTTTCACTATCCACCATCTGTTCTTTAGGTCAGACGCCTTTGGTCAAGTATGACCTTGGCCTTCATACAGCAAGTTCTTCTTATCCTACAATGTCCGTCACTTGCAGTTAATTAGCTCTTTGAGCTCCTGGTTATCTCACCTTCTTAGTAGTGTCTCTTGATAAATGTTAATTATGGTGGATTTCAGATCAGTTCACATTGTGGATACACTGCAGCTTCCGATGGCTCGGAGTCAAGTGATTGTCTTTAAGGTGCTGTCAAGACATTTATCTTTGTGTTGTCCTTAAGTGCGTTGACATTGGAATTGGAATTGCTTTATTGTTGTCACATGGACCAAGATACAGTGAAAAGCTTGTTTTGCTTACCCCTCATACAGATCAATTCATTACATGGTGTATTGAGGCAGAACAAGGTAAAGAAGTAACAATGCAGAATAAAGTGCTACAACTACCAAGAAAGTGCAGTCCAGCTAAAAGATAAGATGCAAGATCATAAAGAGCTAGATTGCGAGGTTAAGAGTCCATCCTATCATACTAGGGAAGCATTCAATAGTCTTTATAACAGTGGGATAGAAACTGTTGTTGAACCCTCTGGAATGTGTTTTCAAGCTTTTATATCCTCCCTGATGTGAGGGGGCGAAGATAGATTGTTCAAGGTGGACGGGGTATTCGATTATACTGGCTGCATTACTGAGGCAGTGAGGAATATAGACACTTCTATAGAAGGGAGGTTGTTTTCTATGATATGTTGTGCTGTGGTCACGTGTATAGCAGCTGCCATACCAAAGCATTATGCATCCAGATAGGATGTTTTCTATGGTGCATTGATAAAAATTTGTAACGATCGACAGGGACATGCTAAATTCCTGTAGCCTTTTGACATTCCTGTGGCAGGATAAATGAATCAAACTCAGCAGAGGAACAACATCCCCAGAATTTAGGCCCAGATTGAGACAAATCAGCTCTGTTGTAACCTAACACTCGACCCCTGAAAGAGTTACTTTACCCCAGCCACAGGACGAGGTTGCCCTATGGACAGAAGATTCAGAATGTCCTCAAAAACCTCCTTAAAAATCAGTGTCATCATTTGTTTCTGACATCACTCAAAACGGAGAAGGAACGTTCAGGATTGTACTGAGAAGCTTTAAGTTCATGTCTCAAGATAACTCAGATACTCAGCATAAATGGAAGAAGGGAGCATCTTTCATAAATTATCCATCTGCCCGTCGCCTCAAGCATCAGCTGCCCCATTAATGGCAGGGTCCAGGTCCCACATTGGCCTCATCAGCCATTGTGGTAGCTTCAGAAATGAGGTGGAATTGCATCAAGCTGAAAACCAAGGGGCCACCAAAGAACAAATCACCTCATCTCACAAACCTCCATTCATACACCGTGTCCCCAGTGAGATTATAGAGTGACAGCTCTTGCCATCACAAACCCTCACAATTCATCCCTCCTTCCCACCCCTAAAAAAAGATGCCTAAGTAGCTTCTACCATCATGGAGGAAACAGGAAGCTCCCTGAAATGGCAAAGGCCCATTACAGTAGACATGTCACCATTTTCTGGAGACTACTGGTGGTCTCCCCTGCTGGCAACCCTGTCTTTTTTGAAATGAACTCAGCTAAATTAACTCTGCTATGTTCTCAACCCTTGACAGTGAACATTTATGTGCAAGGAAAAAATCTCATGGAAGTCAAAAGGAAACTGTAGATGCTAGAAATTTGAAATAAAAACAGAAAATGCTACAAATACTCAGCTGGTCAGGCAGCATCTGTGCTGAGAGAAACAGTTAACGTTCCAAGTCCAGGATCACAGGCTTTGTTGTTTCCAGGCCTGCAACAATAGCAACACTCACAACACGCTGGAAGAACTCAGCAGGTTGGGCAGCATCCGTGGAAACAATCAGTCAACGTTTCAGGCCAGAACCCTTCATCAGGACTGAAGAGGGAAGGGGCAGATACTTCTCTTTGTACACTGGCTGACCAGCAGAACTTTTCAAAGATTTAAAGTTTCATTCAAAGTAAAGCTCATTATTACTTTGGTCCCTAACCCAAATCCTCCAGCTTGTGAATCAAGATATGACTGTAAAGCAATGCAAGTGTACTATTTTTCTGAGCTGCTTCCGGAAGGAAGCAAATGAGTTAGAGCTAACAAAACAAAACAGAATCTACAAGCCACACACATAAAAGTTGCTGGTGAACGCAGCAGGCCAGGCAGCATCTCTAGGAAGAGGTACAGTCGACGTTTCAGGCCGAGACCCTTCCTGGCGAAGGGTCTCGGCCTGAAACGTCGACTATACCTCTTCCTAGAGATGCGGCCTGGCCTGCTGCGTTCACCAGCAACTTTTATGTGTGTTGCTTGAATTTCCAGCATCTGCAGAATTCCTGTTGTTTGCGTTTAGAATCTACAAGCCAGTTGGTTAACCTTTCCTTTCTTCTTTTAAATGCCAATAAATCTGCTCCACATATCAGATACTTTTTTGTTTTCTAAACAACGTGTCGTGTGAGGCTCAGAATTTAAGGGAGATAACAACACTGAATGAAGGGTAAACAAAATCTTTGCCATTCCTCTGTCCACACCTTCCACTGGGGTGTCAGCCTGCTTAAAATAACTGGTTCATACCTCTTAACATTGCAGGTTGATAGTTTTAATGAGCACCTGCCCGCTTATCATCAACTCAGCAATTGGAAGTACATAAATCATTACAGCACAGTACAGGCCCTTCAGCCCACAAGGTTATGCTGACCCTTTAACTCACTCTAAAATCAATCTAATCCTTCCCGCCTACCTAACCCTCCATTTTTCTATCATCCATGTGCCTACTTAAAGTTTCTTAAATGCCCCTAATGTATCTGTCTCTACCACCACCCCCAGTAGGGTGTTCCACCCACCTACCATTCCCTAGGTAAAGAACTTACATCTGACATCTCGCTACTTTCCCCCAACTACATTAAAATTATACTGTCCTTCTGTTTTCAGTCTATCAGAACAAAAGAATGATTACACAAAGCAAACGTTAAAATATGTAACAAAGCATCAAAGAGTGGGGCAGATACATTTTAGGCCTTCATCTAGACTAGACTGGTTGCCAGCTACTAATAAGGTTTATATTTTAACTAATTAAATATATTATTTCTCCAATTGCCCTGTAAATGTTCAAAGCCCGCCGGAAGATTTTATTTTCTTGCAGGGTTCATTGTTGCTCTGACACTGGTGATATGGCTCTCTCCCCATTCACCAAAAGGCAAGTGAAAGCCTTTCCATTGTAAATAAAATGGAAACCACTATCAGAACAATGGAACAGAACCAAGGCTTGGCAGTTCACCCACAAACAGGCAAACAGTTTACAACAGAAATCACATTAGCACACTGCTGTCCAATCAAAGGCATGGGAACTTCAGTTTCAGCGGGGTTTTTAGTCTGTGAAACGTCAGCACTGGTCTAACCCAGCTACCTGTTATAATTCCAAACACTGGCAACTTCACAAGCACAAGGAGACGGAAACTCATATTAAATCAGCTACTGCGTTCACAATAAAGAATCAAAAAGCAGATGCAACCAGTCCTGAAGGTAATAATACTTCAAATAGACAGAGATAGATAGATAGATAGATATTTTATTGATCCCAAAGGAAATTACAGTGTCACAGTAACATTACAAGTGCACAGATATACAAATATTAGAAGAGAAGTAAGAAATAATAAGAAAAATTACCTCAAACAGTCTGGGGGGGAGGGGTCATCACTTCCCCAGCTATAGGTTGACTCATTATAGAGCCTAATGGCCGAGGGTAAGAATGACCTCGTATAGTGCTCTTTGGATCAGAGCAGTTGTCTCAGTCTATTACTAAAAGTGCTCCTCTGTTCAGCCAAGGTGGCATGCAGAGGGTCAGAGACATTGTCCAGAATTGCCAGAATTTTCCATAGGGTCATTTGTTCTCCCACAGCCTCCAGTGTGTCCAGTTTGACTCCTATAACAGAGCCAGCCTTTCTAATCAGTTTATTGAGCCTGTTTGTATCACCCGTGTTGATGCCATTGCCCAGCACCCCACTGCATAGAAGATTGTACTGGTTATAACAGACTGGTAGAACATGTGAAGGAGAGGCCTGAATACTCCAAAGGCTTAGTCTCCTCAGAAAGTAGAGGTGACTCTGGCCTTTCTTGTACACAGCCTCTGTTAATGCTTCACTCAAATCTGTCATCCAAGTGCACCCCCAGGTACTTGTAGGTCCTCACCACATCCATATCCTCACCATCAATAGTAACGAGAAGCAGTGCAGGCTTAGTCTTCCTAAAGTCCATCACCATCTCCTTTGTCATTACTGATGTTGAGCTACAGATGATTCAGTTTGCACCATTTGACAAAGTCCTCCATCAGGGCCCTGTATTCATCCTCCCATCCTCCCTTTATGCACCCAACTACTGCTGAGTCATCAGAACATTTCTGCAGATGACATGAGTCAGGGTTGTATCTAAAGTCCGGGGTATACAGAGTAGACAGGAAGGAAGCCAATACAATCCCCTGTGGGGCTCCAGTGCTGCTTATATCTGACACACAGGTCTGAAGCCCTACAGACTGTGGTCTACCAGTCAGGTAGCCCATTATCCAGGATACAATGGAAGTGTCAACCTGCATTGAATGGGGATTTTCCCCCACCATTGAAGGCACTTGTGAAATCAAAAAAAATGATCCTTGCAGGGCTATATGGCTATAAATTAAGCTGTAGCTCAGACATCACATCTATTCCACTGAGCTAAGGTAAAGTATTCCCAGAGGCTGAGGCTTAACAGCATATTTGTAGACTACAGCAGTTCTTGGAAAATAAATGCTAATCAGACACACCTCTCACAGCAGTTCTCAGGAAACATTAAATCATCTAAATTTTATTCTAAACACAAAATACTCTGCAGCTGCTGGGGTCAAAGCAGCAAGCAAGGGTCTCGGTCCGAAACATTGACTATTCGTTTCCACGGATGCTGCCCGACCTGCTGAGTTCCTCCAGCGTGTTGTGCATGTTGCTAACATGTTCTGACTCCCTTGCAAAGGGAATTATTAGGTTACAACTCCACACCTATCATCAGAGCAATCAGACTGGTTCTAAAAGCATTTTACACAACCTTCCACCTGATCTGATTATTATTCAATGATAGTCTCTGACTGTGCTGATTAAAACTATGTAAGTTTTGTATATCTCTGGCAACGTGTGTCTATTAAGACTTTGATAATCATCTTGAAGTTTTCACAGTGTTGTGCACGGATTTCAACCACCACAAGATGTTACATTACACCCTTTATAGAACAGGTTTCAGAGACCCAAATACAAACTGAAATTACTGGAGATGCTCAGCAGGGTAACTCAGCATTAAAGCAGCAATAACTCTGTCGTAAGAGATTCTGGACAGACTGGAAATCTGGGTCAATACACTCAAAACCTGGAGGAATTCAGCAGGCCAAGCAGCATCAGTGCAGGGAAATAAACAGTTGATGTTTTGGGCTGAGGTTCTTCCTCCAGACTGAAAAGAATGGGGAAAGAAACCAAGATAAAAGAATAAAAGGAGGGGAGGAGCAGGAGCTGTCAGGTGAATCCAGGTCAGGGTTGGGGAATGGAGAAAATATGAGAAGCCAGGAGCTGATAGGCAGGGACGCCAGAAGGGCTGAATAAGTAATCTAATGGGGAGGACAGTAGACCATTGAATAAGAAAAGTAGGAAGGCGAAGGTGATGGACAGATCGTAAGGGTAGGAGAGGGAAAAGAGAAGGGGAAATGGGGACACAGGGATAAGGGAAAAGGGAAAAGGAGATTGGTAACAGAAGATAGTGAAATTGATGTTCATGCTGTCATGTTAGAGACTACTAAAATGGAATATGGGTGTTGTCCCTCCTAGGCTACATTTAAATCGGGGAATTACTGGGCAGTGTGGCTCCACAGGCTGCAAAGGCTTATCTCAATAAATAAATAAATAAATACACCTGTGTCTGGCCCTGGACAGATAGGCCAGCTTGAGAATGGGAAGCGGAATTAAAATGGTTGGCCATCGGAGATCTTGGCTGTTGTGGCGAATGGAGCAAATCTTCTCCACGAAGCGATCCCCCAACTTGCGTCGGTTATCACCTACGTACAGGACGTCTTACCAGGGGTACCGGATACAATAAATGACACCAATGGATTTAAAGTCACCTGCTTCTATCTCCCAGAAGGTAAACATGCCAGAAAAAAAGCCTCACTGCTAGTATATCCAAATATCTCAGCTGAAAGACTAAATTCAGTGGAATTGGACTTAATTTCTCCAAACTTTACTGAATTCAGCAAAGGGATGAAGACCTGTTTTGACTGACATTTCAACTTTAGCACTTCTCCTTGTCCTATTCTGTCCATTACAATAGCCATCATGCTGAAACAGTTTAATACAAGAACTACAGAATCCCAAAAATAATTCACCAGTGGGAATAGAGAAAAATCAATGTCTAGCAGCTTAATACCAGTCCTTCATTTTGAACTTTTAATACCAAAAACTTCCATGTGATGCAGGGATATCTTGGCATTGGAAATCTTTCACACATCTCCAAAAATCTGCACTTTGCTGTTGCTAAAGTCAGATGAATCTGGTGAAGAGTGATTTTGCCCATATTTCTGTGTGCTTTAGCCCAAGTTGACAAATTTCTTTCCATATTTTACAGTGGAAGTTTTGTTTTACTGGCATTCTTCCCACCATAGCCTCCTCTAAATTTCCTCAACAATAATGAAATAAGCAAAATTCATTTGCACTGAGGTATTCAGCCTTATCGTACTGATAAAAACATAGTTCTTAATTAGACACAACATAACCAACTTTTGCTTACCCTATTTTCCCTAAAGCCTAAAAAAGCCAACACCTAAAATAGATTTTTTGTCCTTATTGTGATATCTGACCTCCTGTTATCTCAAACACAACCTTACAACTGTACCTTGACCACTTTGTTTGTAGAGACCAGGGTCACAGTTATTCCCAGTTTCCTATCTCAAAAACTATTCCACTGCCGATTCCATTACTGGGGATGAGGCCAGACTGAAAAGGTGGGGAGAGAGGTTGGAGTACAAGCTCGAAGGTAACAGGTAAAACCAGGTAGGTGGGAGAGAGAGATGAAGTGAGAAACTGGGAGGTGAAAAGTGGGAAGACCAAGGGCTAGCAAAGAAGGAATCTGATAGAAGATGAGAGTGGATAATGGGAGAAAGGGAAGGAGAGGGAGTACCAGGGCTTCTTTCCCCTTCTTTTCCAGTCCTGATGAAGGGACTCAGCTCAAAATGCGACTGTTCATTAACTTCCATAGATACCGGCTGATTTCCGCCAACATGAGGCATTGATCGTGTGGATAGTCGGAGGCTTTTTCCCAGGGCTGAAATGGCTGCCACAAGAGGGCACAGGTTTAAGGTGCTTTGGAGTAGGTACAGAGGAGATGTCAGGGGTAAGTTTTTTACACAGAGTGGTGAGTGCGGGGAATTGGCTACAGACAATGGTGGTGGAGGTGGATATGATAGGGTCCTTTAAGAGACTTTTGGATAGGTACATGGAGCTTAGAAAAATAGAGGGCTATGTATAACCCTAGTAATTTCTAAGGTAGGGACATATTTGGCACAGCATTGTGGGCCGAAGGGCCTGTATTGTGCTGTAGGTTTTCTATGTTTCTATGTTTCTAATATTTTGTGTGTGTTGCTCTACACTTCCAGCAACTGCAGGATCTCTTGTATTTAGTAGCAGCACTTGCCCAGAGTTGGAAGAGTGAGGCATGTACCATTAAGAGCAGGATAATATTACACAGGGAAGACTGACAACCTGGTCCGTGAACCCTACAGTTGAAGTTCTTAATCTTCATACAATTTTTATACAAAATTAAGGTGACCCATAACGCAGCTTTAATGCTCATAAAATGGCATCCAACAGTTTCTAGGCTCTTGAGTCGTAAGTTTTTTTAAGTCAGTGGAATAAGAAATAAGGAGCTCATTTGAGGTTGCCATCAAGAGCAGGCACTTCCGGGGTGCCTAGGCACGACTCGAGTAGCAGCAGTACTCTCAATGGATACGATTAAATATTACCGTTTCAGCCTGATACCATTAAAAAGCACAAATGCTTCCAACATCAGTAGAGTCGACAAAGATGTCTTAATGTGTTTAAACAAACAATTGCTGCTTAAAACTGATGGAAACAACACTGATTGTGGTCGGAAGCACCCACGTAGGATACCTCCAAGGAAGCACGGGTGCAGAGTGGGATTAAAAGTGTGTTTAAGGAAACGGGGTTTTAAGCTCTCTGCACCGACTATCTTGCTGGCAAACTTGCAGTCGCTGGTGAATAAAATCAATGATCTCAGAGCTAGGGTGCTGAATCAGAGGGACATTAGGACCTCGTGTGTCCTTTGTTTCACGGAATCGCTTCCGTACCGGATGCAGTAATTCAGATGGACAGGTTTACTATAAATTATCAGGATAGATCTATAGAGTCTCTCAAAAGCAGAGGTGGAGGAGCATGCCTCATGATCAACTCTTCTTGGTACACAAATATATCAGTGCTGTCCCAATTCTGCTCACCAGACCGGGAATATCTAGCAGTAAAGTGCTGTCCTTTTTACCTACCACGGGAGTTTTCTGGGGTCATTTTGGAAGCAGTTTACATTCCACCTCAGGCCAATGTCAATCAGGCTTTAGATGATCTGAGCAATGTGATCAACATGCACAAAACAATGCACCCTAACGCCTTCACCATCATTTTGGGAGATTTTAACCAGGTCAGTCTGAAAAAATTACTAAGCAATTACCATCAACAGATCACTTGCAATACCAGAAGAAACAACACACTGGACCATTGCTACACCACCATCAAGAATGCCTACTGAGCTATTCCACACCCTCACTTCAGAAGGTCTGATCTACTCCCTGAGTATAGGCAGAGACTGAAATCTGCAGCATCAGTAGTGAGGACCAAGAAGGTATGGACAAGGGAAGCACAGGAGCACCTACAGGACTGCTTTGAATCAGTGGACTGAACTGTATTGAGGGATTCATCTTCAAACCTTGATAAGTATGCTGTAGTTGTTACCAACTTAATTAAAACCTGTGTGGATGAGTGTGTGCCCACAAGGACTTACTGTACATTCCCAAACCAAAAGCCGTGGATGAACCAGGAGGTACGTCGTCTGCTGAAGGCTAGATCTGTGGCATTCAATTCTGGAGACCCAGGCCTGTACCAGAAAACCAGGTATGATTTGCGGAGGGCTATTTCAAGGGAGAAGAGGCAATTTCGAACGAGGTTGGAGGTGATATCAGATGCACAGCAACTCTGGAAGTGTTTGCAAGACATTAACTCCGACAAAGCAAAACCCAATAGCATGAATGGCAGCGATGCTTCACTGCAGATGAACTCAACGCCTTCTATGCCCACTTTGAAAAGGAGAACACAACTACAGCTGTGAAGATCCCTGCTGCACCTGATGACCCTGTGATCTCCACCTCAGGGACCGATGTTAGGCTGTCTTTAAAGAGAGTGAATCCTCGCAAGGCAGTAGGTCCCAATGGAGTACCTGGTAAGGCTCTGAAAACCTGTGCCAACCAACTAGTGGGAGTATTCAAGGACATTTTCAACCTCTCACTGCTGCAGGCAGAAGTTCCCATTTGCTTCAAAAAGGCAACAATTATACCAGTGCCTAAAAGAATAATATGGGCTGCCTTAATGACTATTGCCTGGTAGCACTCACATCGACAGTGATGAAATGCTTTGAGAGGTTGGTCATGACTAGACTGAACTCCTGCCTCAGCAAGGACCTGGACCCATTGCAGTTTGCCTATCGCCACAATAGATCAACAGCAGATGCAAACTCAATGGCTCTCCACACGGCTTTAGACCACCCGAACAACACAAACACCTACGTCAGAATGCTGTTCATCGACTATAGCAGTGGGGGTCCCTGATGATTGATGCTGCTTTCCTGCGATGGCGCTTTGTGTAGATGTGCTCAATGGAAAGGAGGGCTTTACCCATGATAGACTGGGCTGTATTCACTACTTTTTGTAAGCTGTTCCTTTCAAAGTCATTGGTGTTTCCATTCTCTGAAATGTTAACACTAAGGTATTTTAAGTTGCTGACCCTTTCCACCTCTGATCCCCCAATGAGGACTGGCTCCTGAAGACAATAATCAGCTTCTTTGTCTTGCTGACATTGTGTAAGAGGTTTTTGCTGTGACACCACTCAGCCAGATTTTCAATCTCCCTCCTATAAGCTGATTCATCAGTATGTTGTCAGCAAATTTAAATATAGTATTGGAGCTGTGCCTAGCCTCACAGTCGTAAGTGTAAAGTGAGTGGAGCAGGGGACTAAGCACACAGCCTTGTCGTGCAACTGTGCTGGTGGAAATCGTGGAGGAGATGTAGTTACCAACTGAACTGACTGGAGTGTACAAGCAAGAAAATCAAGGATCCAATTGCACAAGGAGGTTTTGAAGACAATGATTAGCTTTGAGAGGATGATAGTATTGAATGCTGAGCGGTAGTCCATAAAGAGCATGCTGATGTTCGCTGCCTAGGGTTGAGGGAAGAGCCAATGAATCGGCATCTGCTGTGGACCTGTTGTGATAGCAGATCAAAGTCGTTTCTCAGGCAGGAGCTAATGTGTTTCATCACAAACTTCTCAAAACACTTCATCACTGTGGATGTAAGTGCTACTGGATGATAGTCATTGAGGCAGGTTATCACACTCTTCTTAGGCACTGGTTTAATTGAAGCCTGCCTGAAACAAGTGGGTACCTCAGACTGCTGAAGTGTGAGGTTAAAGAAATCAGCAAATACTCATGCTGGTTGATCAGCACAGGTCTTCAGTGCGTGACCAGGTACTCTGTCTGGCTCAGGTGCTTTCTGTGGGTTCACCCTCCTGAAGGATGCTCTCATGTCAGCCTCAGAGACTAAAATCACTGGGTCATTTGGGAGATGTGAGAGTTCATGAAGTTCCTCCATGTTTTAATGGTCAAAGAAATCATAGATTGCCACTTCACATGTGAGATGGATTGTACCTGGACCTCCCATTCACCATATCTGAAATACCACTGACTTGGCCCCCAGCAAATTGCAGATCTCATGGTTCATCCAGGGTTCTGGTTGGAGAAGACTCTGAATGATTTTGTGGTACACACTCATCCACGACTGTTTTAATAAAGTTCTTGACAACCATAGTGTATTCGTTCAGATCCTCTGATGGGTTCTTGAACACGCCCCAGTCCATTGACTTGAAGTAATCTTGTAGCCACTCCTGTGCCTCCTGCATCATCTCTTTGTTGTCATCTTTCGAGCCTTGCATTTCAGCCTCTGCCTGTATGCAGGCAGGAAAAGAACCAAGTGATCAGATTTTGCAAAATGAGGTCTAGGTATGGAATATTAGGCATTCCAAATCCCAATAGAGCAGCGATCTAGTGTGTTGGAACCCCTGATGATAATTGGGCAGAGATTTCTTCAAACAAGCTTGATTGAAGCCCACAACTGTGAATTGAAATGCATCAGGGTGGGTAGTTTCTTGTTTGGTGCTGGCAGCATTCAATACCTCAAGTGCCTTGTTAATGGCAGCTTTTGTTGGTATATAAACTGCAGTCAGGATCAAGGAGGAGAACTCTCTTGTTAAGTAGAATGGTCAGCACTTAATCATTAGATGTTCCAGATCGGGGAAATAAGTATATGACAAGATCAAAACCACTGCATCAAAGCACCACAGAGAGTTTATAATTAAACACAGAACCCCACCCTTTGCCTTCTCTGAATCAGCAGTTCAGTTCATCCAGCGTATCGAAAAGCCCTCAGGTCCGATCACTGAATAAAGTATGGTCAGCTTGAACCACGCCTCCATGAAACATAGAACACAACAATACCTCATTTCCCTCCAATACAGCAATCTGGAGGAGGAGGAGATGGCGGCCACTCCAGTGGTGATGTCTGTTATTTGTCAGGTAGGGTACCGTGCACAATTCTGATTTGATAGAGACAGACGTGAGAGTACGGAGGAACATCTGGAGAAACTTTTGAAATGCCCACTTCGCTGCCACTGCTACTGTGTGGTCTGGAATCTCTGGAGGAGAAGGCCCCAAATCCTTGGCTTGCCTTGTTTTGGTGGCCGGGGCGAGGTCGAAGGCGCTCGGCAGAGGATGGCGCCGGGCGGCTGTATCGGAGGGGCTGGTCGGAGGCTCGAAGTTTTCGGATGGACGGACTCAGTGTCGACTGTGGTCAGGTGCTTCCAATGCATCGGTAGTTGTCGGTGCCTGGAGGTTTATGGCAGGGAGTTTCTCCCTTTGCTGCCTGCTTTCGGGGACTCGGGAGTCCATCGGGATGTTGAGACTTTTTTTTTACCATGCCCATGGTCTGCTCTTTATCAAATTATGGTATTGCTTTGCACCGCTGTAACTATATGTTATAATTATGTGGTTCTGTCAGAGTTAGTCTTTAATTTGTCCTGTTTTTCTGTGATATCACTCTGGAGGAACATTGTATCATTTCTTAATGCATGCATTTCTAAATGACAATAAACGAGGATTGAGTGTTCTCATAATCTAATCTTGCCCTTAGGTCCTCAATCTTGTTCTCCAGTGACTGTACATTTGCTAACAAGATGTTGGGTAGAGGGAGCTTCATTCCTCGGCGTCTCAGCCTGGCTTGGAGTCTTCTCCTTCTCCCTCTCTTCCTGCCATGCTGATGTACCTTCATCGGTTTAAAGGTGCCGTACCTGCATTCTTGAGAGTTAAGTCCACCAAGTCCTTCAGAATATCGTGGAATCTCTGGTTTATTAAGACAGATCAATGTTATGCTGCTTAAAGGGAAATGACGAGCTGCAGATTGCAGTGAGTGTAATTCAGAAGAGGTATACTTGGAAGTTTTATACGCAACTCACAACACATTTCCATGGTTTACCAGCATCATCTTGGCAATCCAGCCAAAGTAAATTTATTATCAATGTCATCATATACCACCTTAAGATTCATTTTGGCATTCAGTTGGACATCCAGTGACATCAACCTAGCTGCATAGCTAAACAGACAGAGTTCTGAATTTTATAACTATTAAAACATTTTACAAATAATAAAAGGCAGGTTGGCATATCTGTGAACTTAAAAACTGAAATGCCACATGCAAACGTAACAGGCATATTTTTTCATTATTTTAAAAATTGTGGAATTTTAATTATTCCAAAGGAACATGGACCCGTGGATGTTAAAATATGAGTTTCATGCCAGTGTGGTTTTTTATCAGAAAGTAAAGTGTAAAATTGCAGTGGTTCATATTTACCTCTTCAAGGGCAGTTTGAAATGAGTAGCAATACAGTTGGTGACAGATGGGCCTTAATGTACTGTATTTTCTCTTAGTGCTACACTGAAATGTCAGCCCTGATACCATGCTCCAATTATCTGGAGGAAGACCTGAACTGAAGCCTGCTGACTTGGAGGTCACAGTGAATTCTAGAGGGTGTCAGGAGGTTCCTCCAGGTTAGCTTTTACATTCTGCTAAAAGACTGGAACCATAAACCTGCTCATCTAAGGAAAATGTAGGACTTCCTTTCTCTAGCAACTCCACATTTCTTCACCATCATTGGCCCAATTTTCAAGATAAAACAACATGTACTTTGTGCAGCAACCATTCTTGCCACTAAAATGACCCATTCCCCACCTCTCCATCTGCCTCAGAGTGACCACATGACTATAGTGCAAGGAACCAAAGACTGGAAATCGGAAGCTGTCAAAGTGGAGATCCATTGCAGTTCAGGATTACAACTGTAGGCAGCACACACGTGTTTGGTTTTGCAAGTGCAGAGCAACCTCCACCATAAGCAGAAAGCATCTGCTAGGATGATGCTTGAACGGCATCTGTCAAGTTCACTCACAACTACAATAACCTTTCCCAGTCTTGTAGATCCAAAAGTGAGGTCTTCCTGCTGCAGCCATCCTGTAATGTCATGGAGTTAATCACCATGGGAACTGGCCCTTTGATCTAACCCAGTGAGGAAATTCACAAGCAAGCTTTTCATGATAGCAGTTTCACACCACACTTGTGCATGTGATAATAAACTCTTCTTAACTTGACTACATTATTCAAGTTAATTCAAACATGAACGTTAATCAATAGTTAAAAAGAACTTCATTTATATTTTCCTTCCAGACCAGTTACTACATTAGAATAAATGGCCTGCACTACATGCATTAAATATGGCTGGAGAACAGCTGAGGGGCCAGATACGAAGGGTATCTAGACCCTCACTTCAGAATGTTGCAGAAGGAGTGCAGCGAGAGGACAGATGTGCCAACACCTGATTCCAGCAACACACATCAAAGTTGCTGGTAAACGCAGCAGGCCAGGCAGCACCTCTAGGAAGAGGTACAGTCGACGGTTCAGGCTGAGACCCTTTGTCAACACCTGATTCCAGTGTGTTTCTAACTTCTACTCTCCAATGTCCAAACACAGAGGTCCAGAAGATGCTGACCCATGCACTGGACGTAGCAGGTAGCGCTTTGTGAATAGCCAGCTGGCTGGCAAGCCAATTCACCTATTAATTTATAACAGATGGAGATACTCCTGCCTCAGTATAAGGCCGTGCTTAGAGGATCCCATCTAACTTCTATGTTTCTACAATTAGCCCCTTCCTTCCCTCTGATTATATCCCTTTAATGTGAAGAAGGGTCTGGCACCAAAGGGTACACCCATCCAACCTATACTCCATTGCTGTCTGTCCTGCTAGGCCATTGATAACAGTTTCTACTGTTGTTTCTTAATTCTACTTGGTTGACAAAAGTGGAAAGGAATGTGCACTTTGGGCATGGTAGAAAACTAGGAGAGTTGGACAGGGTTTTGCTAGGATCCAAATATATAGTCAGAGTATTAATAGAATTGACCACAAATAACTACACCACTAAGACAAACTCTGTACCCCTGTCACTGCAATATTTAAAGCCGCACAGATGGTCCAAAAGTGAATGAGGATCTTCAAGTGTTTGGGCCTTGGCCAAGGTTGCAGCCTAGTGAAAGAAAGAGATGCCCATGATGGTTCTGAGTCTTCATCACCACTGCGGCAACCTGACTTACACACAACACAGACTCACAGAACTTTCCACAGAGCTTCATCACAATTCACATTCAGATTCACATCCAGATCCATCTGTTTATCACATGTACATCCACAAATACAATGATATGTGTTGTTTGTGTTAACAGCCCACACAACCTAAGGATATGCTGGTGACAGCTTCTAGAGGACTGGCAGACCAAGGGCTTAACCATCAGGCTTCGACTTCCGGACTCCAATCGACCTACCGGCTTCAACCTTCAGTATCAATTCCAGGACTTGCCCCGCACTCCAAGCCTCAAACTCTGGTCTCATCGAGAGGGTCATTGGCCCGTGTGCCTCCTGTCTGCAAGGACTGCTGATCCCGAAAGCCGCCAAAATGGGGTTGCTGACCTTAGGAGTCAGCAGCCCTCATCCTTGCTGGTCTTCATCCACAGGCCAACGTGGATGACACCATGATGATGCAATGGCATCAGACAAAAGGCAACACTGACCCAAGCACAAAATTGTGGCCCTATAGTCATCGTTCATTCAAAGCATCCAAAGTCAAATTTCTATCATGCTACTTTAATGAAGTTTCTTCATAAACTGCAAAATAAGTCAACATCCACTTTTGCACCAGTCCCCCAGTTTTCTCCACAAGGAGGCTGTAGAGTTGGCTCATACCCATTTACAAAGAAACAGCTTCTTGGTTCCTGGCATGAGAATTAAATATTTGCCACTTTGTTGGATAAGGGTGTGACAGCAATGAAGGAAGCAGTTTAAGAAAAACTGGTTCTTTGCATCCATCACCGTTCAATGCAGGATCCCAATCCACAAAGTAATGCCACACAAAATATCAGGGGGTATGTGTACACTTATACTGTATGAAAGGGTTCTCACACTTAAGAAGGAACATTTAGCAAGGTTTGTGTTTATTTGTTAAAAAACTTCACTCTGATGTGAACCATACTCTGACATGAGTCTGTTTTCAGTCCATTTTAGGTAGGATTGTTGGTCCCAAAGAAGGAAACATCAACAAAAAGCATGTGCCACATGACTTTAAAGCGTTCTATAAAATTAATAGTGGACACTATATTCACCAGCATACCAAGGGTGTAACTGAAAGGAAATGGGATTGTGGAAGCCAGTTGTAATGGGATTTTGCCTCATTTCCAACATCTGGGGGTTATAGTAGGTGTCATATGGGGCAATCCTCATCCCTTCCATGAAATTGCTGAAGAGGAATTCCCAGGTAATCCTGGACATTCTGAATAAGTTTGAATAGACCTTTCACTGCCAAAGTACTGTCTTGATGTCTGCTGAGACCTTCTCAATCTTTTCCTATATAATCCAACTCTAAAGGGATTAACTATCTCCTTTATAATGTTTCCATCTAAACTGTAATATACAGCCACTGTCAATTATGTTATTGTTGACTCTATTCCAGAACAACCCAGACCAAATCCATCACCCAAGCTCTCTCTTTAGCCATCTATTTTAACTATGCATTAAATGTTATCTTAAACAAGCAAATATTCCCAGTGATCATTACCCAAGCAAACTATTTTCTGTAGAAAAATTCCTCCTAACCTTTCACTTCATTCTTCACTGACATAACCTCTCTATCAAAATCTTTCAAAATTAATAAAAATTCTTACTGCTCCCCCACTGAAAACAACCCTACTCTCTTCATGACTGTAGTTTCCTCATCCTCGCATCACCCTGTGAATTCCACATTCTTTAGCTGTAGTGCACTTCCGACAGTGAAAATCCCAAAATACACACAAAGTTCCTTACACATTTTCTATTTCTCTTTGTTCTATTTTCAAATTCCAAATTTCTAATGGTATTTCCATAGCTTCATCCAGCTGCATTCACACTTTTGGGGTATTATACAAACCAATGATTCAGGTAATCTGTTGCATGTACAGTATTCCTTATATTGCCTTAGTTTTAATTTATAGACTAATATTCTTTCCTTGTTTTGTCAGAATGCAAGACTTCCCATTTCTTTATGTTATTTTGAACTGGATCATACTCAATCTAACCCACCATTGCCAGCTGTCACTAACCCTGTGCACATTCAGCAGCCACAATAACCTTTTGTGACCACAAACCTCCCAGCCATCTAAAGATCTCAGTTCTACAGCTACTCCAAGAGCAGTTAGACCATAACCAGGCCTCTAGGTCATGAACCCTGATGCTCTACTCAAAAATTTCAATAGATCGGTCCATTATATCATCCATCATTCTGCCCACTCCATTCACTGTCTCAGTCCTTGGTCGAGCCCTAAAATCCTCTCCTTTATCTGACAAATACCTTACTTTTTGTGTCAATCTCCAGATATTTCTCCTGTACCAAACCTAAGTGTCCACATGCAACACGAATTAAAGAAGCTCCAGCAGCATCCTCTGGTGACAAGTGTTTGTCCCAGTCCTCCATTCTCCCGCTTAGGCCTTCTATCTAATTCCTTGCTCCACCAATGATTGTGCATTTATTTTGGTGTTGCAGCTTGAAATTTCTAAACAAGTCTTTGAAGTCAGAGTCATAGAGCACTACAGCACAGAAACAGGCTGTTTGGCCCATCTATCCGTGCCAAACCATTACTCGGTCTAGTCCCTTTGACCCACACCTGGTCTATAGCCCTCGGTACCACTCCCATCCGTGTACTTATCCAAATTTCTCTTAAGTGTTGAAATCGAACCTCTATCCACCACTTCCACTAACAGCTTGTTCCACACTCCCAATGGCCTCTGAGTGAAGAAGTTCCTCCTCAGATTCCCCTTAAATATTTCACCTTTCACTCTTAACCATTGACCTCTAGTTCTAGTTTCACACGACCTCAGTGGAAAAAGCCTACATGCATTAACCTTGTCTATGCCCAATATAATTTTGAAGAACTCTTATCAAATCTACCGTTGTTCTCCTGGGGTCTAGGGAAAAAACTCCTAAATAATTCAACCTTTCCTTGTGACTTAAGTCCCAGCAAGAACCTTAAGTGTGTCTTGAAAGTCTGTGTGTCCTGTGATATTGCAACACCAATGGCAGTCAGTGACTTAAATCAAAATATTTTTAGATTATAAAATAGTTGTAGGAAGGATGTTCAGCAAAACATTCCAATAATTAGCATGACTATTTAAGACTGAAAAATTGTGGACATAATCTCTAATCTTTCAAAAGCTTGAAGCGCATAACACCTACTGCCATTAAAAAATACTGCCTTGATTTTTCCAGAAATATTCTATTCCCTACAATTCTCCCTAACCGGCAAGATGTACACAAGCTTATCTCTGCCATTATTTGTAAAAAAAAGCAAATGAGTCTCAGCCAAAGTCTGAGCATGACTTTAACGATTCCTTCTCACAGCTCCAGCTTTTGTTAGAGAGAGTGCTCAAGGTGATGCAACGATCAACTGATCTACACTCCCCAAAGCTTATCAAAAGAGGTGCCCTGAAAACTTCTTGCAAACTCTCATAGCTTCCTCTCGAAGTAATGCAGCTTATAATCTGGGGCAAGGTTTGTGAGTGATCAGAAGTACTGCTCTACCAAGCTTATGGTGGGAAGATGGAGAATCAGGAACATGATGCAAACCGGTTCACCCCACTACTATCCTGACTCACAGCTACATGGACCTTTGATGCTGTACAAGCTGGAAGGTAGACTGGTTACAGCTAGTCAACAAACTCTGAGCTTTGCATAGGACAAGGGAAGGCTGCTAGATTCATTGTTGTAAGTCGGTCAACGCTTAGTTGCATCATGTGGTTTAAAATATGGATCTCAGGCATTTTGAATGAGTAACTAATATGCTTTGTGTCCTGACATTTTCTTCAGCTTTAGTGGCACAAAACTGACAGTCTGGTTGGTGAGCAGATTATTTGTTTTTGCTAACCAACATGAAAGGTGATCAGGAGCAACCTGTCAACAACTTCACAACCCATTACACGATCCGGCCCTGCAGTTACATGGGCCAACTTCTGACAAATGTTCACCTATCTGCACCGTGTTACCCTCTAACCAGGGCAGAAGCTCAGAAGAGCCTAGGTGGGGGGAACCCAGTGGGCATTAGCAGCTGGCTGGGTTGTGCTCAGAGGGTTGTGCCACACACACACACACACACACACACACTCTCTCTCTCTCTCTCTCTCTCTCTCTCTCTCTCCATCTAACCTGCTGCAAACTGAACATCCAACCTACGGGAAGCAGTTTATTCCCAACAAGAGTTGACAGCTCACCTGAGCAGTGCTCTCAGTCCCATCACGTTCCTTCCCAGAAGGTGTGGCTCTTCCTCGCCTGTGCTAGCCTTCAGCCTGATGTGTAGTATTTCTATGTGTGTTCTCACACATGTTACAAATTTGTGCAGTTATTGCAGATGGCTGACATGTGCTTCGCTCTGGCGAATGGTTTAACAGAGACACAACCGCTGTCCTCCTGACAGATCGGCTTATCTCTGATCTCCCCCACCACCACCCACGATGGAGAGCGATTGGAGGTCTGAGAGCTGATCCTATGAGAGGAGCTGCAGATACACTGAGCTCAGTCTCTCCCCGTTCCTTCCCTGAACGGAGTCACTAACCCCAGTTTGGAAGGTAAGCACAAGTAGGTGGATAGCTTATTTCCTTATTCCAATTCATGTTTACGCTTTTGATGAATTCCTCCCAGTTTAAGGAATTTATTCTGAGTTTTTGGACACACAAGAGACTGCAGATGCTGGAATCTGAAGCCACAAACAACCTGCTGGAAGAAATGATACTGGGTTTCAATTCTCTCACAGATGCTGCTCAATCCAATGAATTTCTCCAGAAGATCATTTGTTACAGCTGGACTTGTGGCCCAGTCCAATCTAAAAGTAACACAGAAACCAGCTATGAGATATCTCAGTAATGTGCCAAAAATGCACTAGTCCTGCTCCTGGGTAATGAATGGGTTCCATCATTGACAGGTTGACCATCAATCAATTTTGTCCATCTGAGAAGATGCAAAAATATCATTCAATGTGGTAACCATACATCCACAGGATCATGTTAAAATAAATAAAATGGACATCAGATTGATGAAATAGAATAATTACTAAAAATCAATAGAGAAGGGAAACTTTGTAGTTCTGCTGTTCGTAGGTCATACATTAAACTTTTGAACTTTCTATGGTTGGAGCTTGTGATATGCATGGGTGTTATAAATTGGGTATTGTACCCCCAAAACAGCCTCTATACAATAGCCACTGTCCAGACTACCTTGTGAAACCCCAAGACCTCTACAAACTCCTCTCCTCCCTTTAGATATCTCTTTAATTGTGTCCTTTTTTGCTATAGCTTTTAGAGTTGAAATATGTGTCCTGACAGGTTTGATATGGTAAAGATGCAAGCCATTAGTGTTGTTACTGACCATAACCGTTGCTTATCAGGGGTCACATTTAACAGATGCTAAAGGACTTGCTGCTCACGTACATTCTGAAGGGGAGGGCTATTCAGTCTATAAGGCCTTGCTGGCTCCCAGCAAAGCACACTCATCAGTCCTATTCTCTCTCATCTTAGTTCCCCTGTCATGTGTCAACCAATTTCTCTTTAGGCTACTTACCTCAGGGGGAATTTATTTTTGACGGTCACTGAAGTTAACAGGGGATCTATATGTCTGCAAAACTTCAAAAATGAAAATGTAATAAAACTCTCACCCCTGAAAGCCTGGCTTTAATTAATTACCTCATTCAAGTAATATAAGTCTGAATTGTTAGAAAGTGAGAACTATCTTTTCGCTGAGGCTTCATCAGAGACCCCTTGCACAAAAGAAATAGGTGATCCCTTAACAATATTTTTTATGACAAAATTGTTATCCATAGAGTTTTGACCAATAATTATAGATCAAAGAGAAATTATCACATTGCTATTTGTGGGAGCTTGCCTTGTAGAGACTGGCTGCCTTGTTCGCTAGATCACAATAGTGAATACAATTCAGAATCAAGTTTAATATCACCAGCGTACGTCGTGAAATTTGTTGATTCAGCAGCAATACATGATAATACAGAAAAACAAAAAATAAGTAGATCAATTACAGTAAGTATATATATGTGTATATTAAAGAGTTAAATTAAAAATAGCGCAAAAACAGAAATAATATAAAAACAAAAATAAAAGTGAGGTGGTAGTGTTCATGGGTTCAATGTCTATTTTGGAATTGGATGACAGAGAGAAGAAGCTGTTCCTGAATTGCTGAGTGTGTGCCTTGAGGCTTCTGTACCTCCTTCCTGACAGTAACAATGAGAAGATGGCAGGTCCTGGATGATTTGGGGGGAGGAGGTCATTAATAATGGAAGCCACCTTTGTATTGGATACTACAGAGGCAAGTACCCAAGATGGATCTGACTAATGTTACAACTTTCTGTAGCTTCTTTTGGTCCTGTGCAGGAGCCTTCCCATACCAGACAGTGATGCAGCCTGTCAGAATGCCCTCCACAGTACATCTGAATAACTTTACGAGTGTTTTAGGTGACAAACCAAATGTCCTCAAACTCCTAATGAAATATAGCTGTTGTCTTGCCATCTTTATAGCTGCATAGATAAGTTGGGCAACACACACAAAAATTGCTGGTGGAACGCAGCAGGCCAGGCAGCATCTATAGGAAAAGGTGCAGTCGACGTTTCGGGCCGGGACTTTTCGTCAGGACTAACTGAAAGAAGAGATAGTAAGAGATTTGAAAGTAGGAAGGGGAGGGGGAGATCTGAAATGATAGGAGAAGACAGGAGGGGAGGGGTGGATCTAAGAGCTGGGACTGTACCTCTTCCTAGAGATGCTGCCTGGCCTGCTGCGTTCCATCAGCATTTTTTGTGTGTGTTGCTTGAATTTCCAGTATCTGCAGATTTCCTCGTGTCTGCGTAGATAACTTGGGACCAGGTTAGATCCCCAGAGATCTTGTCACCCAGGAAATGCGACACTACTCAACTAGCTGGTGTATCTTTCTCCTGTACACCTTCTCATCTCCCCTCTAAGATTCTGCCAACAATGGTTGTATCACCAGCATATTTATAGATGGGATTTGAGCTATACCTTGCCACACAATCATGGGTATAGATAAACTAGAGCAGTGGGCTAAGCACACGTCCCTGAGATGCACCAGTGTTGATTGACAGCGAGAAGGAGATATGATTACCAATCCGCACAGATTGTGGTCTTCCGGTTAAGAAGTCGAGGATTCAATTGCAGAGGGAGGTACAGAGGCCCAGGTTCAGTAGCTCGTCAATTAGGACTATGGGAATGATGGTGTTAAATGCTGAGCTATAGTCAACGAGCAGCATCCTGACATAGGTATTTGTACTGTCCAGGTGAACTAAAGCCGTATGAAGAGCCATTAAGATTGCATCTGCTGTAGACGAAGTAATTCATTAGATGCTGAACACTTGGGAGCATCTGAAAATGTGAAATCTGCTGCAGAAGGACAATTCCACCGAACATACACTCAGTAACCACTTTATTAGATACCTTATTTATGTTCGTGGTCTCCTGCTGCTATAGATCATCCACTTCAAGGTTCATCATGTTGTGTATTCAGAGATGCTCTTCTGCACACTTCTGTTGTAATGCATGGCTGCTTGAGTTACTGTCGTCTTCCTATCTGCTTGAACCAATCTGGTCATTCTACTCTGACCTCTCTCATTAAAAAGGCATTTTCATCCACAGAACTGCTGCTCACTGAATATTTTTCACTCCAATCTCTTTAAACTCTAAAGACTGTTGTGTGAGGAAATCACTTTCTTTTTCCCCCATTCTGATATTTGGGCTGAACAATAACTGAACCTCTTGACAATGCCTGCATGCTTTTACGCAATGAGTTGCTGCCACATGATTGGCTGATTAGATATTTGCATTGATGATTGTACCTAATAAAGTGGCCACCAAGTGTAAACAACAAAGTGCTTGCAAGCATGAACTGAACAACTGCTGCTCGAGGATCACCCGCATTTAGGGACTTTTTTAAAAAAAATCATGATTGGCTCTGTAATTATTTTGACAGCAAATATTTGCTGCACAGAAACTTAATGTTTGTTGTCAATTAGAAGGGCATGGGTGCATATCCTGGATTATACAGGGGCAGATGTGCACATGTAATCCCAGTTTCAGATGAAAATTCAGCTTCAGTTTAGCACATGTACACTGATATTTGCAGTGAACTGCATCATTTGCATTAACAACCAATGCAACCTAAGAATGTGCCGGGGGCAGCTCGCAAGTGTTGCCACCCTTTCAGGCACCAACATCGCATGGCTACAATGCTCGGCTGAACAACACAGAACACAACAAAGCAACAAAACAACAACAGCGAAACGAGCCCCGTTCCTCCCTTCCACCCACATACACAGTCCTCCAGCCCCAGGACAGGCTGTCTCCAGCCTCCATCGCCCAGTGGGCCTGCAGATCCACAAACATTAGGCTTCAACTTCCCTGGTGGGCTCACGGACTCAGGGCTTCGACCATCCAGACTCATCTTCCGATCAACCTTCTAGCTTAGATCTTCAGTATCGATCCCAGCACTCACTTATAATGAATAAGGACCCTTAACTTCATCTCAGCTATAGCTTTTCAGGGCAGATTAATTGTGACATCCTATGTCTGTTAATTCCCATTTGGGTAATGCCCTGCATCTTGGAGATTAATTTTAGTCCAGATCTAACTTTTCACTCTTTTACTCCTTATTTTTTAGGCCCTGCCTCTCCCACGGAAGCCACCTGCAATTTCACTGCAGAAAATTGTTCATTCTCTTCCTACCCAATGCCACACTTGTGGAGCACACAAAGTTGCCAATGGGTACTATTTTATAACAGTAAGAAAGAGTTCTGATTATCATACTGTGCATAGTTCCAACTGTATAGCTCCAGCTGACATTCTGATTGTGATGAACACCTTCAGCACGCAGCCAGGGTCAAAGATGGGACAAAGTACAATATTTTGTGAGTTACAGAATGGCTGGGTAGTTTAAGAATTTGATCATCATAAATGCATCCCAAACACTGAACACATGGATAGGATTATTGAGAATGTTAACATTGAAATCTCTCTGAGGAGGCTTTACTAATGGAGTGTTCAAGATTTTAATGTAATTAATTACTTAAGTCAAAAGTAGGCTTATATTAGAGGTTGGTGAGACCTAATTTGGAGTATTCTGTGAAGTCTTGGTCACTACCTACAGAAAAGATGCCAATACGGTTACATCTTAAATAAGATGCAGAGAAAATTTATAAGGATGTTGCTGGGTCTGGAAGACCAGAGTTATAAGGAAAGATGGAATAGGTTAGGACTGTTTTCGTAGAATGTAGAAGATTGAGAGGAGATTTGATAGAGGTATACAAAATTATGAGGAGCATAGATAGGGTAAATGCCAAATTACTTTTTCCACTAGGTTTGATGGGACTACAATCAGAGATCATGGGTTAAGTGTGAAAGGTGAAAAGTTTAAAGAGAACATGAGGGGAAAATTCTTCACTCAGAGGGTGAAACAAGTTGCCAGCATAAGGGGTGAGTCCGAACTCTATTTCACTTTTTAAGAAGAGTTTTGTTAGGTACATTAATAGAAGAGGTACGGAGCGCTATGGTCCCAGCGCAGGTCGAAGGGAGTAGGGTACTTACATGGTTTCAGCATGGACTATATGGGCCGAAGGGCCTGTTTCTATGCTGTACTTTTCTGTGACTCTATGACTCCCCAATAGAAACAGATACAGAACAAACTTGCAAAGGGGAATTGGATAAATATTTGAAAAGGAAATGTAAGTGAAGAAACAGGGAGTAGAACTAATTAGGTCCTTCTTTCACAGAGACGGCACAAGTACAACAGACTGGATGGACTGCTTTTTGTCTGTATGATTTTAATTATCTAATATTCTTTGTACAGAATCATGTGGCGTTTCATTGTACTCCTCCCTGTGTTTTGTCTGTCATTCGTAGCCAGACTCTGAAATATCAACCTCTATTTTTGCAGTACTTTGTTCTATAAACAGTAAGGTTACCACTTCTACTTAAGACTGTGGCTTCTCAGAGACACTTGCTGGGCTAAAGACTGTTCGCTTTATTTTTTATTACAGAACACAGTGTTCCACTACCAGCTCACGAATTGATCATAACCAGACATTAAGGGCACTAATATTTACACTTAAATGTTGTTATCCTCAAAGTGATCTTAAGGACCACCACCCTGGATTGAGCCCTCAAAGCAACTGTGTGTTTATCTACTCTACAATTACTAAAATATTAACCATCCAGTTTCTAAATTAAGTCTTCATTTAATGTTTGCATTGTAATGAGTCATGGATTTATGATATTACCTCCAGCAAATGAATTCCTCTTCCGTACTGTAATACTATTGCAAAGTGAAAAATAGTTTTGCCACATCATGTACAGAAGGCTAAAAAAACTCCAATCATAAATAAAGCAATGGAGGCTTGTTTCATTTGTGATGAGAAAGGCAGCTCCTTTTAAAATCTTCCTCAAAGTTTAGAGTGTAAATGCTTTCTGGTGTTCCTATCAGCTATTCCATTCATAAAAATCAAGGCCACAATTTTGACCTAACATGTCCACCAGGAAATGAATGGGATTGGGTGCAACATAAAAAGCTTATAATCTATGAAAATTAATGGCGAGTTTTATTGGTCATGGTGCAAAGTAAATACTAAATCCAACTTTTGGAATTTCCATCCAGCTAATTGCCCATGGGTCTCTGGATTTGTAATACAGAAGTGTCCATGAGCAGGGCAAAGTTAGGGAGAAGGAAAGTTAGTCCCAGTGTTTACTTAAGACATGAAGAGGGTGAGGATACAGGGTGTTGAGAGAAGATCTTGTTCTCAATGTGAAGCTCATCATTAAAGATTTCCTCAACATCCAGGAGAAATTCACTCCAGGATATTTTGAGATTTTATTTCTGTAAATTCAAACATTAGGTTTATTTACTTTATTTATCACATTTACATCAAAACATACAGTGAAATGAGTCACTTGCGTCAAATCAAATCAGTGAGGATTATGCAGGGGCAGCCCACAAGTGCTGCCACACTTTCTGCACCAACATAGCACGCCCACAACTCAACAGCCCTAACCTTTTCGTCTTTGGGAAGAGGAAGGAAACCGGAGCAGCCGGAGGAATCCCACATGGTAATGGGGAGAACACACAAACTCATTACAGAAAGCCGCAGGAATTCAAACTCAGTTGGTGCTTCCTGACACTGCAGAGCAATTGCTCCAACACCTACGCCACTGTGCCGTCGTCAGACAGCCTTGCTCCCAAGCGGGCAGCATGCAAGTGAAAATGTAGTCAAGGATAGAAGCCCGGGTTTGGTGTTAAGAGCCAGGGGTCAATCATCCCAGACCCAGTGCTCCAGTGGAGCCCAACAATCTTCAGTGGTTTCATCATTGACCTCAGGAGTAGCGATGATCACAAATGATTGCAACTTCACAAAACTGGAAGCAATCAGTCTCCATGTGCAGCACGAACTCAACATGCTGGCATGGGCTGCAAGCTGACTGCTAATTTTTGGACCACATGAGATAGGCAATGCTCGTTCCCAACAAGCAAGAATATAACCACCTCCTTGTTTGTTCATTGGCTTCGTTAGAGTCAAAATGATTGAACAGAACTTTAACAGGAAAGGTCACTAAAATACCAATCCTGCATGAGTAAGTCAAAGGCTGGATATCTTGTGGAGCCAGAGGAACTGAGAGGCATTGATTGTGTGGAAAGTGCATCACAGTTTCTGTCCTCTTTCTGTAAATAATTCACTTTTTTAAAAAAACAAGAAACATGGGATATTTCTCACCCCTTATTTTTGCTACTGCCAATTTAAAGTGGAGCAAGCAGTTTTCACTGTCGCATCACAATGTTTGCATGTCCCTTGATCCATTGCCAGTGGTAGGGGCAGGGAAGTAGTGGCCATTGATGAGAAGAGCAGAAGAGTTCCTGAACAGCTTTTATGTCCAAGTAGTGACACGCTGCGTCCTAATCATACTTCAGCTGCTCATGTATAGGAGTGACACGCCGACTAAGTCAGCAGACTCGTAACTTAAAGGACCAGACTAATAATCCCAGCAATGATCCCGAGTTTAAATCCCACCAAAAAGGCAGCTGTGGAGCTTAAACTTAATTAATAACCTAGAATTTAAAATAAAGTCTTGCTGCTGCTATTGATGATGATGAAGACTATGAACTAGTAGACTGCACTTTGTGGTCATCCATCCCATTTTATTCACCTTTAGGAGGAAACCTACTGCCCTTATCTCACCTGCTCTGCATGTGGAATCAAATGATCCAGCAAGCCGCTCGTTGTGGGGGTAATTAGGAATGGCCAATATAATACATGTATAATTCTTTGCTAGTGACACTCAGATAGTGAAAAATGCTGCCCCACTGCATTGTCCAGTATCTAGCCCGTAACATGTCTTTGCACTATTGAATCCAAAGCAGCTTTAAACTGTAGCTCAATATGTTACTTTCAACATAAAAGTTCTTCCTTCTGCGGGACTGATTATGCCCCTTACAACTGAAGAAATGACCAGCCTATCTTCCCAACTGGTTACAGCATGAAATATATATTTTTTCCTTTCTTTATTCATATACCATGAGGCCTTAAGAAGAAAGCCAAGTTGCACATCTACATGGATCTGGGCTATTCCTGCCTGGAGGCTGCATTACAGACTTTGGTTCAGCAGAGTGCCAGACATACATCTGTGGGAATACAGTTAGAATTTGTCATGGAATTAAACTATGCAACATGGACTTCCTTAGATTTCCCAGTTACCTATCCAGGAGTGCTGAGCCCGTGAGAGAGTAACATGAGCCCAACTCCTTTCACTGGGGATGGACTACACAATCCTGGGCCACCCTGGGTGGGTTCTGGTCCCCCAGATGAACTCTGCACTTTGGACCACACTGAAGGAAAAAGAACAGGTGACCAGACACCAATGAACAACAGAGAGTCTGCATCAAAAGTATCAAATGGCTGGTGGTCTATTACTGACTGAAATTGAAATATAAGTATATAGAAAGAACAAAACAGAATCAGATCGTTTGGCCCAATAAATCTATGCCAGCATTATCCTTCACACATTTTGTGTGCCACAGTTTCTGAGGAGACATCAGATTGTGTAGAGTGAGAGAGGCTTTGAAAGAATTGAGCAGGGACAGTCGGCATCTTTT
The DNA here is from genome assembly GCF_030028105.1 of Mobula birostris. Taxonomy (NCBI): domain Eukaryota; kingdom Metazoa; phylum Chordata; class Chondrichthyes; order Myliobatiformes; family Myliobatidae; genus Mobula; species Mobula birostris. Next base: position 149,182,861 of record NC_092375.1, on the reverse strand, counting down.
TTTTGCGCACCACAGTTCGCCCAGAGACATAATTAGGCACTTGGCAAGGGCAATTAAAAAGAAGATAGGTTTAAGCAGAGCGGCGATTATGTGAGTCAGTCAGTGTTAGAGTGGGGACTTGAGACTTTGGCAAGGAGAGCGTAAGATGTAGGTAGATTTTTTTTTGTTATTTATTCTTTCTTTAGAGCAGTGGGGACACCAGACAGGATAGTAGAATGTTCCTCTTGCAGGATGTGGGGATGTAGGGAGACACACTGTGTGCCTGATGACTACACCTGCAAGAAGTGCATCCGTGTTAAGGAGTTGGAGCTGGAACTGGATGAGCTCTGGATCATTGGGGAGGCTGAGGGGTTAATAAACAGGACGTATATGGAGGTAGTTACACCCAACCTGCAGGACACAGGTAACTGGGAGAAAAGGACTAGGCAGCCAGTGCTGAGTACCCCTGTGGCTGTTCCCCATACCGCTCAAGATACTGCTGGGGCGATGGGCTAGCAGAGAAAAGCCACCGCAGTCAGGTCTCTATCACAGAGTCCAGCTCTGTGTCTCAGAAGGGAAGTGGGGATACAAGATGAGCCTTAGTCATAGGGATTCATTGGCAAGGGGAACAGGAAGGAGGTTCTGTGAATGAGAACGAGATTCCCAGATGATATGTTGCCTCTCAGCTGCCAGGTCAGGGACATCTTGGATCAAGCCCACAGCATTCTTAAGTGGGAGGATGAACAGCCAGAGGTCATGGTCGTGGTACCAGTGATGTGGATAGGAGAGGTGACAAGGTCCTGCAAAATGAGTTCAGGGACTTAGATGTTAAGTTAAGAGACAGGACCTCCAGCGTTGTGATCTCAGGATTACTACCCGTGCCATGTGCTAGTGAGACCACACATACGAAGATCATAGACTTTAAAATGTGGCTAAGGAGATAGTGCAGGAGGGGTGGTTTCAGACTTTGGGATCTCTTCCGGTGGGGGGGGGGGGACCTATACAGAAGGGACAGCATGCACCTGAACTAGGGGGTGGACTAATATCTTAGCAGGAAGGTTTGCCAGTGCTGCATGGGGGAGTTTAAACTAGAGTTGCAAAGGGATGGCAACCAGAATGCCAGAACAAATCATGGAGTGGCTGTGGAGAAAGATGTTGCTATGCCTACACAAAAGTCAGAAACGAAAAGGTTGAGCATGGTGGGAGAAATGTTGCATACATTTCAATGCAAGGAGTATTGTAGGAAAGACAAATGTGTCAGAGTAAAAGGCAAGGATAGCAGATTTAGGGTACCTTGGTTTTCAAGAGATACTGAGGCCCTGGTTAAGGAAAAGAGAGAGGTGCATAGCAGGTAGAGGCAGTCAGGAACAAATGAGGTACTTGAGGAGTATAAGAATTGTAAGAGAACACTTAAGAAGGAAACCAGGAGAGCTAAAAGAAGGCATGAGGTTGCCTTAGCAGACAAGGTGAGGGAGAGTCCGAAGAGCTTCTACAGGTATATTGGGACCAAAAGGATTTAAAGGGACAAAATTGGTCCTCTGAAAGATTAGAATGGTAATCTGTATGTGGAGCCGAAAGAGACAGAGGAGATAGTAAATGGAATTTTTTGCATCTGTACTTACTCAGGAGATGGACACAGAGTCTATAGAAGTGAGGCAAAGCAGCAGTGAGGTTATGGACCCTGTACAGATTACAGAGGAGAAGGTTTATGCTGTCTTGAGGCAAATTTGGAGTGGATGAATCCCCAGGGTCTGACAAGGTGTTCCCTCGGACCCTGTGGAAGGCCAATGTAGAAATTGCAGGGGTCCTAGCAGAGATATTTAAAACATTCTTAGCCATGGGTGATGTGCCAGAGGATTGGAGGATAATTAATCCGTTTTTTAAGAAAGGCGCAAAGAATAAGCCAAGAAATTATAGGCCAGTGAGCCTGACATCAGTAGTGGGAAAGTTATTGGAAGATATTCTAAGGGATCGGATATGTGAGTATTTGGATAGACAGGGATTGATTAGGGATAATCGGCATGGCTTTGTGCGATGTAGGTCAGGTCTAACCAAACATAAGAGTATTTTGAAGAAGTTACCAGGAAAGTTGATGAAGGCAAGGCAGTGGATGTTGTCTACATGGACATTAGCAAAGCTTTTGACAAGGTTCGGCACAGGAGGTTGGTCAAGTAGATTCAGTCGCTTGGCATTCAAGATGAGGTAGTAAATTGGATTAGACATTGGATTCCTGGGATAAGGAAGAGTGTGGTAGTACATGGTTGCTTCTCTGATTGAAGGCCTGCGGCTAGTGGTAGGCTGCAGTGATCAGTGCTGGATGTTTGTCAGCCATTTCGATGAGATGGATGATAATGTGGTTAACCAGATCAGCAAATTTGCAGGTAACACCAAGACTGGGGTTGTAGTGCACAGTGAGGAAGACAATCAAAGCTTGCAGTGGGATCCAGACCAGATGGAAAAATGGGCTGAAAAATGGCAAATGGAATTCAATGCAGAAAAGTGTGAGGTGTTGCAGTTTGAGAGGACCAACTAGGGTAGGTCTTACATGGTGAGCACTGCAGAAGAACAGAAGAATCTTAGAATGAAGGTTCATAAATCCTAGAAAGTAGCGTCAAAGGTATAGAAAGAAAACTTTTGGCACATTGGCCTTCATAAATTAATGTACCGAGTACAGGCGATAAGATGTTATGTTGAAGTTGTCTAAGACCATGGTGTAAATACGATTGAGAGAGTGTGGAGAACATTTACAAAGATGTTCGAGGAGCTGAGTTATAAGGAAGGATTGAATAGGTTACTGCTTTATTCCCTAGAACATAGAAGACTGAGGGGAGATTTGATAGAGGTATGCAAAATTTTGAACGGTATAGATCGGGTAACTGCAAGCAGGCTTTCTCCACTGAAACTGAGTGGGACTACAACTAGGTGAGGTCATAGATTAAGGGTGAAAGGGGAAATGTATAAGGGGAACATGATGGGGAACTTCTTCATTCAGAGGGTGGTGTGAGTGTGGAACGAGTTGCCGGTGCAAGTGTGGATGTGGGGTCGATTTCAACAGTTAAGAGAAATTTGGATAGATACATGGATGGAGGGACATGGAGGGCTAATGTCTGGGTGCAGGTTGATGGGACTAGGCAGATTAATGGTTTGGTACAGACTAGATGGGCTGAAGGGCCTGCTTCTGTGCTGTAGTGTTCTATGACTCCATGACTATGATTTTAAGCCTTCCTCCATTTCTATTTAATTCATCTCACCTCTTCATCATTCCCTCTACTTCTTTCCTACTAGTCAGAATATTTCTGCAACTTGTGCTTGGAATAAGTTTAAATTGTCAGCAAATAGTGCTTTTACTATTGGCCATAATTCCCCTCAAGATTTCCAACCACAGCAGCATCAGATATTACAAAGCAGTGTCCCATGCAGTATTAACTTTCTTAGCATACTGACAGCAACTTTAGATCCATAGAATTCTAAATAGCAGCATGATTTTGGAAAAAGCCCACACTTTGCGGGAATAGCACCCGTCCTCGGGGTTTCAGAACCGGCCGTTGTTTGGCACGCCAAGGGTTTGGCCTGAGAGGCGGCTTCGTGTTTGGAAGCCCAAGATCTCAGGGCTCTGGAGAAGGGCGGATTGAGGGTCAGTGTCACGGCAGGGGACTCGTGTGTCGTCGGGGAGGCTGGAAAATCTTTTGCTGTGGGCTCGAAGACCAGAGATCTTTGCGATCTTCAGGCACAGAGCTCGCAAAAAGTGACGAAACAGACTCTTTAACATCGTAAACCAGCGGGTTGTTGTGTTTCCCGCCCGCTGTGAAAATGGGGGACACCTCCCTCTCCCTTATTAGGGAGAGAGAGAACCTGTGGTCTGTCGAATGCCAGATGAAATGTGATAGCCTTTGGAGTAACTGCCAGGTCTCTGTCTTTGCTATGGCTTGGCTCACGATTGTGCTCCGTAGCGGGTGTGCTTTTTTTGGCTGGGGGGGACTTTGAGGTTCTCATGTTTAACAGTCGTTCATTCTTTGGGGCACTTCTCTGTTTTTGCGGATGTTTTGTGAAGAAATAGCATTTCAGGATGTATATTGCCTACATTTCTCTGACATTAAACTAGACCTTTGAACCTTTGAACTAGATAAGGGCAGAAGAAGTTGTAAAGTATTTTAGAGGGAGAAACCCCTACCAAACCTATCAAGTGTCTGGATGTCATGGTGAGATCAGGTGAGATGGCAGCGATCGCAGCAACTTCTAAGGGATCAACCAAGGGTGTCATTATCTTTTTTCAAACATACATTTTACTGTCACCAGACCAGCTCGACATTAAGAACTTAAAGTATAGTAGGTTTACCCCATCTGCAAGTTACTCATTGGTGGAGAAACTGAAGGAGCTGGACTTGTGTGGATTGTGCTGCTACCAGCATCAGATAGGCTTCACAGGAATTGGTGCATGAAGGCGGTGTGCAGTCTAACAGAGCGAGATCGTCTTAATCATTTTTCTTCTGGTTGCAAGAACTTGTTGGACGTTGTCATTGTGGAATGCTGCAAATCAGATTCACTGATTTATTGGCAGATGACGAGGGAGCTGCGTGGCTTTGGTTGCAGCGGCTGCTAGGTCTCAAACCGCAATGGTGCCTCTTTACAGTGGCCTAGCAGAGAGGCATCAGAATTGGTTCGCTCCACTGGAGGGGGTGTTGTGCAGCATCCCAGCTGGAGTCAGTGCTGCCCTCCAGTGTTTGCTCAACAGAAGACAAGCTGTTTGACCACAGACTGCTGCAACATTCATGGACTCAGGGTCTTGGACTATATATTACCGATATCTTATATGTGCTTACTTTCTTATAGATGCTATATGTGTCTTGTGCTGTGTGAGACTGTTGGTACTGTGTTTTGCACCGTGACCCCGGAGTAACACTGTTTCATTAGGCTGTCTTCATGGGTATTCATGTATGGTTGAATGATAATTAAACTTGAACTTGAGTTTGCTTGCGGTTCCATAATCAGCAAGACTATGGACCAAACTAGCAGGTGGAGTTAGTATCATAACTCTTTTAAGGTGACTTGTACTTAGTGGGCTAAATCATATTTATATCTCATATAAACCTCTGTGATTATTTGATTCCTTTCCTTTGTGGATATTCATCAAGCACATAGCCTAGAAGTGTCCCCAACTGTTTCTATTCTTTCACAGAACTTTTTGTGAAGAGAATATTACATAAGATATACCATATAGAAACAGATCATTTAGCACAGCTAGACCAGGCCAACATTTAAACATCACTGGAGCCTTCTTGCATCTTTGTCCATTTAAATTCATCAATCGTTCTCCATTCATATTCCCTCTTCCACCCTTTCCCCAAATGCATGCAAACCATTCATCTGTCACCCCCTGAGATATCAAGTTCCACATTCCCACCACTGCTTCTGACTTCTATATTGGACTTTGCACTGACAATATTAAAGAGATCTCTCAGTGTTTCTTCCTTATCCAGGCAAAGACTCTATCGAAACCTGTTCGGTTTTCCCTCGCTTCTTCTCAAGAGAAAACAGACTGTTTTCTGACTGACACATCTCTGAGTGGACATTTTCACATCCACGTAAATCTCTGCGCCCTCTCCATTGTTTCTGTGTCCTTTAGGTAACCATAACCCTGCACTCTTTCACAGGTCCTCCCTCAGATAAAGGAGTTTAAAGGAGGATACACTAGCACAGCAATTTGAACATCAAAATAAAACTGCAGTTGCTGGAATTATGAAATAAAAACAGTTGAAAAATCTGTAAACATTCATGGGGGAGGGGGGTGGGAGTCAGGTGCCATTTTCAGTTTTAAAATCAAACCAGGGATCAACATTTACTATACTGTACCAGTAGATCTACTATCTGAATTCAAGATTTTTTTTCTAAAATGGAACTATGTTGTAAATTCCTTAGCTTCACACCTGAACAATGAGGGGAGTGGCAAGGTGACAGATGTGGAGAAATTTGAAGCTTCAGATAGCACTCTCATTCGTTAACTAAAATAAGAAAGCTTTTGGGAAGTTTTTCTTTCCATCCATTGTAAGAATTCAGAGCTGGAGCGAGGACTCTATAGCATCTGTCCGATATTTCACTATACCCAATCGAGAAAAAGCCAAGGGCTCTCACTCTGAGTTTCTTCCCTCTTTAAGAAGTGACAGTGCAGTGTTATATTGACACCACAGTGGTGTGGCTTCTGCAATGGACTGAGGCAAGTGGTCCCAGGTTCGAATCCAACGAGCTCCTTGCACTCTTTCTATGCGTGCTTGGTTGAGTGCTGAGCTAGCAACTTAGCCTTGTAAAAAAAAACAGACAAAAATGCTAAAGAAATAGCAAAGTTGCCCGCCCCCACCCTTAATGTGCCACAAGGTGTGGAAAGGAACAGCAACAGCAAATATGTATATGTACCATGTACTACCTCAAGCCTAGTCTATTTAACCTTTCTCATAAACAACACATCTATCTCTGGTGTTACTGTAGGAAACCTTCTCTGAATGTTCCAATTTGCTAAAATCCTTCCTTAAAATAAGGAGGCCAATACCGTACAAAGTTCTCCAGATACGTTCTCTCCAATGCCTGCATTACTGAAACACAACATTCCTATTTTTTTAATTCGATTTCACTCTCAACAAATAATAATATTCTGTTCGATTTCCTAATTACTTGCAGTGTCCATCTACTGGCCTGTGAATCATGAAAACTCACAACCTGATGTTTCTACAATCTCTCACCATTTTGATAATATGCCTCTTTTTAATTTGCACAAGAAAATGGACAATTTTCAATGGACAATTTTCAATTTCCTACATTTTCCAAATCTTTCCAACTTAATTAACATATTTGTAGCACTTTTGTCTTCATCCAAGGTATTTATGTAAATTGTAAAAAAAAAACCTGAGGCCGCAAGCATTGCTCTCTATGCATTCCATTCGACATGAGTAGAAAAAGATCTATTTACGTTCACTCTATGCTCTATCTTCTATCCACACCAATATGTTGCACCGTATACCATGAGCTTTTCAACAATAGCCTTTGATGTGGCATCTTATCTGCAACTTGAAGTTCATCCGATAGTGCCCCTTCATCCAAACCAAACTTTACTACTTCAACAAACTTCAGTAAGTTGTCCAAACATGATTTCCTTTTCACAAAACCAAGTTGCCTTTACCTTAACTATTTCAACGCATCCAAATCTAACAACATAGTCATACAAAGCAGCAGCAAGTCCTTTTGGCCAGCCATCAAGTTCCTATATTTACTAATCCCATCTTCCAGCACTTGGCCTGTATTTTTCCAAGCCTTTACTTTTTAAGTGCTTGCCTTGGTAGTTCTTAAACGTTGCGAAAATCTCTGCCTTCACCAACCCCTCATTAATAGTAGTTCTTAACACTTTCTCTATTACAGATGTTAAGGTAATTAGTCTTTATCTTTATGGCAACTGATTTTAAGCAGAATGGTGGCATTACAACATGGAAAATAAACATTGCTCAGCTTTGCGTCTGCTGTGCCATTCAGTACAATTACTTTCTTGAGCATAATGTATAAAAACATAAAATATATAAAATAATGTATAATGTATAAATGTATAAAAATCTGTAAGGTATAAAAATCTATTGACTGAGCTTCTTGAGTAGAGAACTACAAAGATGGATTATCCTTCAGATGAAGAATTTCCTTCTCATCGCTGATCTGATTGGCTGGTCTCTTTTACCATGAAACTGGGGCCCTGAATCTAAACACCAGCTCAGGGAAACAACTCTTCACCCATCCTGCCAACCCTCCAAAAAACTTGTAAGTTTAATGAAATCACTTCTCGTTCTTCTAAACTCAAGAGAGTGTAGCCCCTATCTGCTTAATCTGTCCTCAAAGGAGAAACCCTCCATTGCAGCAATCAATCTGGTGATTTTTGTTGCATTCTCTATTATAAGAATATCCTCTGTTAGGTAAGTAGCCAAAACTTGTGCATATTAGTCAGCTGCGGTTTCTTCAAGTTCCTATATAATTCAGAATCTGAATCAGATTTAATATCACTGACATGTGTTATGAAATGTGTTGTTTTGTAGCAGCAGTACAATACAATACATAGAAAACACTATAAATTACAGTAATAAATAAATATTTAATTTTCAGTCATTTATTTGCAAAAATATCCAGGTACTCTAAGCACCAATATTTAAATTATCCCTTTTTCCATTTTCCAGAAAATATATTCAATTTGCCATTTCAGTATTCCCTTGAAGCCTTGCTGCATCCTCTTCGTAGACTACCCTGCAATCCAGTTTAATAAAATCAGCAAAACTTGGATATATTGCACTTGACACTTTCAATTAAATCATTGATATGGTGGTGAACAGCTCCGGTTCCCTCCCACAGTCTAAAGGCTTACCAGTTGATTGATTGGTCATTGTAAATTGTCCCATGATTAGGCAAGTGTTGAATCGGGGGTTGCTGGGGCAGTCTGACTCAAAAGACAGATTAGGGCCTACTCTGTGCTGTATCTCTAAATAAAATAAGTCAGGTAGCATCTATGGAGGGAATCAAACAATGGACGATTGAGCCCAGGCATTTCCATCGAAGCTGCCTGGCTTGCTGAGTCCCTCCAATATTTTGTGTGTGTTCCTCAAGGTTTAAGGCCGAACAGAATTTCTATAAATCCATGCTGATGCTACATGATCCTCACATTCTTTTCAAACCTTTGGGGAAAGAGAGATCTTTTGCTCCACAAAATGTTGGGCAAAGAACACTCATTCTCAGTGAAGTGTCAGCAGTGGAGAGCGTGAGCATCTTTAGCTTCCTGAATATCAGCATCTCAGAGGATCTATCTTGGAACAAGATATTGGTGCAATCATGAAGAAGGCACAGCAACACTTCTACCTCATTCGGAATTTGAGGAGATTTGTGGAGGTTTGTCACCACAGACTCTTGCACATTTCTATAGATATATGATGAGAGCATTCTGATTGGTTGCATTTCAGCCTGGTATGGAACCTCCATGTACAGGATTGCAAGGGGAGGCAGAAGGTTGCAGACTCAATTCCATCTTGGGCATAACCCTCCTTACCATTGAGAATATCTTCAAGAACTGGTACTTCAAGAAGGCAACATTAGTCATTAAGGACCCTCACCATCCTGACCATGACCAATTCTCATTACTACCATTGTGGAAGAGATACAGGAGTTGGAAGACCAACATTTTCTTCCACGCAGATTTCTATCAGATTTGCTATCAGATTTCTGAATGGCCCATGAACACTACTTCTTTATTTATTTTTGCAATTTATAGGTTTTTATGTCTTTGCATTGTATAGCTGCCACAAATCAACAACCTTCATGTTGTCTCTCTGTGATAATAAACCTAACAGATTCCTAACAATCCCTTCCATTTGATATCCAAGGAAACAACGTTAATCAAGGTGGGCAGAATGGAAATTCCAAATATGAATACAATATTTGAAAGGAAGCAAACTCCATTGTCTATCCAGCACCCTTTCTGGCTTTATTTCCAGTCCCTGATGATTGTTGAAGCCCAAGATTGTGATCATTCAAATATAATTCATGTATGTATTTCCAGCAGAGAGCATCATCCTGTTACCTACATGGCATTTGTAAGTATAGTTTTATTAAATGTACTTTCAATAAGGCAAATCTAACCAAAGCTCTCCAGCTCCTTCATAAACAAGTGGTATATTTTACAGTACATCAGCTTACAGTTATACCTAACAAATACATTGTTTATTGGTATATTTGTTAGGTATAAATTTAAGCTGTAAACAGTGAGCAGTGAAAGGACTCAAAAGCTAGATGTCTTTTTATTGCGACTCTGATGTAGAAAAGCCTTTTAATGTCTGTCACAGAGATGTAATTAAACTTCAAGACACGGACCTCTTAACTCCATCGGCAACTAGAAACTCAACCTTCTCATTGGCAGACCTCAATCAGTGAGGACTGGTAAACTGACTATCAACACAGGTGCACCTCAAGGCTGCATGCATAGCCCCCTGCTCTACTCTTTCTACACAGATGATTGCGTAGCTAAGCATCGTCCCAACGCCATCTTCAAATTTGCCGGCAGCACTACTGTTGGACAAATCAAGGATGGAAATGAGCAAGGGGAAGGAGGGCGAACATGTGACAGTCTACATTAAGGAATCGGCAGTGGAGAGAATCAGTAGTTTTTAATTCGTGGCTATTAGATGACCTGTCCTGCATCCAGCACATTGATGTAATCATAAAGAAAGTATACCAACATCTTTACTTTCTTAGGAGGTTAAAGAGATTCAGTTAATCATTGAACACTCCAATAACTTCTACAGATGTACTGTTGAATGTATCCAGACTAGTTTTATCATGGTCTGGTATGGCAATTTAAATGTTGCAGAACATAAGAAGAAGCAGAGAGCAGTGAACTGTGTCCAATGTACCACAGGCATATCCCTCCCCACCACAGGTAGTACTTCATAGTCATTGTCATAGCCCTACTTTATTGATCCCGGGGGAAATTGGTTGAAAACTGGGCAACCTGCGATGGCCGGGAATCAAACCCGAGTCAACTGCTTGGAAGGCAGTTATGCTCACCACTATACCACCATCTTATAGGAGGTGTTGCCTCAAAAAGGCAACATTTATCATTGAAGATCACCACCATACAAGCCACATCATTTTACTATCAGACAGGAGAAGCCTGAATCCCACAACAAGTTCCAGAACAGCAAATTCCCTTCAGCCATTTAACCATTCGATTGACCAACTGCAAGATCCTAATCACTACAGGTTAGCAACGCTATGAACATGTTGACTACTTTGCACTAAAATGGATTTTTTTTATTCTAACTCTGCTTATTGTAAAATTTGTGTATAACTTATGTTTAATTTATGTTTTCCTCATGAATGCTGCTGCAAATGAGAGTTTTATTTCACCAGTACATACACATCCCTGTGCACATGACAATGAACACAACTTTGACTTTAAAAAGTAACAGTGACAAAATAGTGGATCAGAGATGTGAGTTGGGAGGGTGGGGTAAAAGGCAATTTGGAGCTGAAAGGGTTGAGAGAGGAAATTCCAAAGACCAAAGCACCTGCAAGCACATCTGTCAATGGTGGAATGGAGGAAGTGAGTTATTCATAAACTGCTTATGGAGAACTGAACTACCGAGAAACTCAGTTAATTGTGCCTCAGAGTTTACTCGACAGGAGGAGAAGGGCCCTCTCTTCCATCTTGGTTCAGTGTTGTGTTGTTCAGAAAGACTTTACCAGCCCTCACTGCATCCCCCACAAACTCCTCTAAACCCAATTCAGGTGAGAGCTCTGTTTTAACAGCTGCTACTCAACTGCAGGTATGATATAAGTTAACATTACGCATTTATAAATTTCATCCAGTTGGGCCAGCTCTCTATGCAGGAAGGAAGTCGGTGAAAGAGTGATAAGTATGTGCAGGTGTATTTTTATGCACATCTGCATGTAAGAGCAGATCTTTACTATTTACGTAGAGGTCTTCTTCGTAAATGCTGTGGTCGTCAGGCAGTGCCCAGGTTGGAGCAAGGTTCACTTCTTAGCAAACCAAACTGTTGGTAAGTTGGAAATGAACAAAAACAGTGTGTGGGGGAGGATCACAGAGACGGCTGTGACGGGCGGGAAGAGCAGTGGCCAGCCGGACTCGCTGAGTGACCAAGTGAGTCTGCTCAGTGCTCTCAGCTCTGCTTAGTTCAGCCCTGCCCCTGGTTGTTGGCCGGTCAAGGTTGGGGGGGTGGGGGGGAGGTTGGGAAGAGAAGGTACACAGAAATTCCCCTTTCCCACCGAAATAAGACTTGGTTAGTCCCCACAGCAGCCAGCAAATCCATCCCCATCAGCAAATTCATCCTGCTGATCTCCCGAATGGGTTGTCCGTGACTGGTGGAACACCTGTCTTGGAATTGGACTTTATCTCTTGGCATATTTCTAATTCACTGCCACCACAAGATCACTCTCTGTGAGCCTTGGTGATCTCTGTAGGGCTTTCCAGCCTCTCCCTCCTCCGTAACAACTATAGTATATGCTGCAATAACACAGCTGCCAAGGGGAATGCTCCGTTAAGACCTGGCAGCTCTTTCCAGTGCCATGCAGTGAAGAGGGAGCAGCTGGGATAAACTGGATGAGCCCAGCATTGTTGCATTCTTTTGAAAGAAAGCCACACGAAAACTATTGCAGAGTTGTTTGCAGCTGATTTCATACTATTTTTGGAGCCTAGTTTAGTACCGACGTTACATCCACTGGACAACTTAAAAATGGTGGAATTTAGTTTCTAGACCTACATTTATAAAGACTAATGTGGTTCTGGCAGGCGTCAGAATGGGGCCAAGGTGAAAGTGGCAAAGATACGTCATTTGTATAAGGAACAACACAAAAAGTCAGAGGAACTCAGCAGGTCAGGCGGCATCTACAGAGAGGAAATGAACAGTTGACGTTTCAGGCTGAGACCCTTTATCAGGATTTATTAGTAATTGGTGTAAGGTGCAGAATGCAATGCTTTAGCTCTTTATTACTGTATCCTTAAACCATAATAACAGTTCATTATTATTTGTTCACTGGACATGAACGATGCAGGCATTTATTGTCCATGCCCTGAACTGGGAGTCAGCCTGGTTGCTGTGTCCTGAGTAGGCCAGTCACATTTACTTCCAGGGAGGTTATTAGTGAACCAGCTGTGTTTATTGCTACAACAGTTCATTAGTTACATGATTACCCAGTCTTGCTTTCATTGCAGCACCAGATTTGTTGAATTACTTAAAGTTATTTTTCCAGCAGCCATAACGGGATCCATGGTGGCTGCAGGTGCAGGACCTTAACCGTAGTGCTACCATGCCATCTTGCATCGGGGGGTGGCATTGAAGTGGACTCGAAACCAGTCAGAGACAGTGAGATCCTCATTGACTAACTCCTCCACCACCACTGTCCCAGCATACCCCGGGCGACCCGCTTATTTGCTCTGATGTCCCACAGGCAGAACTACTATTAAACTGCAGAGAGTGGGAGTGATCCTCCTTGAACCTCAGCCATGTGGAGTACAGTAGTGTAGTGGTTAGCATAATCCTATTACAGTCCCAGAGATCCGAGTTCAATTCATGCCACTGTCTACTGGAGTTTGTACCTTCTCCCCGTGACCGTGTGGGTTTTCTTCAGGTGTTCTGCTTTCCTCCCACACTTCAAACACTTATGGGTTCGTAGATTAATTGGTCACATGGCTGACATTGGGCAGTGCTGGCCTGTTGGGCTGGATGGGCCTGGTTCTGTGCTGTATCACCACTTCCCATCTGGCACCAGTTGGGAACTCCATCCACAGAACCAGGTAAAGGTCATGGAGCTGGCTCCTTGAGGCAAACAGTACGGTTGTGGCAGACAAGACTAAATAAAATAAAACATCATCTGCTTCCCTCTTATTGCTCTGAATCTTGGCACCTTCAAGAATCAAGCTTACCTCTTTGATCAAGCTTTCACACATCCTACAATCTTCTCCTTATATTCAGGACGAATAGTTCTGCCCTCAACAAGGAGTCAAGGGATAGTCAGCAATGTTAAAGGAGTGAGTTGGTGTTTTTAAACAGTCGGGATGCTCATGATCAGTATGAAAACCTACTGACAACATATTCCCATATTCCTTCAGCCTGGACTGAAAGCACCTGCACTATCCTCCAACCCGCCCAGAGGGACTGGCACCAGCTGGGACTCCCATTCAAAGAAGCAGATAAAGGTCATGGAACTGGCTCCTTGAGACAAACAGTATGTAGTGGAAGGCAAGACTAAAATTCAACCAGGGACACTTAGTGTACTAGTGTATGCGGCAGAGGTCTGGGGTCGAGACTCTCCATCGGGACTGTTACTGTCTGACCAGCTGACGTGCTGAGTTTTTTAAAAATTATTTAGAGATTCATCATGGTAACAGACCCTTTTGGCCAAATTACACCCTAATGACCAATTAACCTGTACGTCTTCGGAACATGGAAGGGAACTGGAGCACCCAGACGAAACCCACACAGTCACAGGGAGAATGTACAAGATCCTTCCACTCACAGGTGGGAATTGAACCCAGGTCACTGGCACTGTACTGGTGTTACGTGAACTGCTGTGCTACCGTGCCTCCCTCCAGTTTTATGTTCCAGATTCCAGCATCTGCAGTCTTTCGTGTCTTGAGGACACAAGCTGAGTACCTCACTGACTTATGGAATAATCAGCAGAATAAAAGTCTATCATACTCACCCCAATGAAGCATATTAGAGTCATACCAATCATATGCATCATTGGTTACAAGATATAACAAAGCCTTGGATCATCTGATGCTGTCCAGTAATGATTTTTGATATTGTCGAACATGTTAAGTCAGTTTATGATTGATATGGTTATGAATGATATGGTTATTCAGATATAACCACATCAATCATAAACTGGAGCACATGAAAGACATAGAGTAACCCCTCACTATACAAACAAACCAATGTGTACATAGTCTGACATGTGACCTCCATCTTAATGCATTTAAATGAATTCTGCATCCCAAACTCCCACACCAATAGTAATTAATGCCTGTTAACAATGATTTAAAGAGTTTGACTTATGGTCAGTTAGTAAAGAAACAAGACACTGCATATGCACAATACAGAATATTTTAAAGGTACATTGATACTACTGGTATAAACATTTTGTGATTGACTTTGCAAGTGTGTGCACTAATTTCTTAAACCTTACCTATCTCCAAAGCACTGTTATGTTGCTATATTATAGTCACAGCTCTGATAATGCATTCAAGCTTACAACGATAGACCTTTGCACCAACACAGTCATTCTAGTGGAAATTAATCCTGAGCTGCTGGAAGGCGTAATTTCTGAGAACGGCCTGATCTGCGAGTCATGGCTGGGTTCTTTCCTTGATAAAGTGCTCTCCAATTATTTCAAAATGATTTGTTATACTGTACATTTAAAAAAATAGCAGAATATCTTCCTGCACAAGCATTAAAACAAACTCCTCCATATTTCAAAATTATAATATCTCTTTTTGATGTTAATATCTTGTTAATGATAGAACCAGTTATGTTCCAATCAAGAAGCATAAAGTTAGGAACTTTCCCATTTTAAATTACTATTGGATGATTTCTAATTCTATAAACAATATATTGTCATGATTACAAGCCCCATATCCAAAAATAAGTCCTGTGGATATGAATTTTGTGATATTTTATCAAGGTGAAGTTACGTTTCATTTCAACAGAGAACAATTTCTGACTGCATAGGCAAGTTGTCTTGCAATGAAACTCACCAAGTTAACCTTTAAACATAGCAACAGATGCTTTTGCTCTCTTCAATTTCTGATGCTAGAGTTCACAGTGAGGTATCTCACCAAATTAGAGAATGCATCCAAGGAAAAGGAAGTCAATCCTACCTTGAGCCTGTGCTGCAGAACTGTGGGAATATCCAAGTGATAATAGGGCTGTCTCGATGAGCTGATTAAATAACACGTCTTTACGGATCAGCACAAATTCAGCATGCTCCTCTTTCCCTTCACTCTCCACAGGATTATCTGACTGCTCCACCACACAAAACACTGGCAGGGTAGACCCTGAATAAGGAAAAAATAGAATCCAAATAATACATAGGCTTTGGTTTTGAAAGGAGTCAGGTCTGATCACAACCTAATCACCACTAATACTGTTTGACAGGATGAATATTTTGTTCGTTGACTTGTTTATTAATTCCAGCAGTACATCATTGGCTTTGGTAATCAAACCACAGTTCAGAACTCAAAGGCAGTCCTTATTGCATCCATTACTAAAAGCCACCGAGGCAACTGTTTTACCAACATTTTACTTTCGGGATAACCCCAAAATATTTCTACTTCTCTTTGTTTGAAACCATGACAATTTGCTTAAGGACTACATTTGTTACAGGAAATCCCCAGAGTAGACCTGGAATGTCAAAGTCCTCTGAGCAAACAAATCAATTGCCTTGAGATTGCACTGCAAAGAAAATGCCTATCATCCTTCCCAGTTCTTTAAACAGAAGCAACAGCCTTTATCCAAAAGAAAGCAACCATTTTTCAAACAAAAAATATCACACCCCCATTGGGATTTCATTTCCTTCCGTTTAACTTCGATTCTGATTTCATCCCTTATATTCTTTGTTTTGAGAAATGAATTGGGGTGTAGCATATGGTAAGAGTTTGATTATGGATTTGCAGCATCTTTGGATACAATGATAAAAAAGAGATGATTAATATGTTTTAGATGTATTGCTCTGAGCTATTGAAAGTATCTTTACCCATGATCATTCTAAGGTCCTAAAGCATCAAGTTCAACAAACTGAAATGCAAAGATTTCTTCAAGGTGATTCACAATTAAGAAATGATGTTGGGAAAAAATGAGAAGAAAATATTTCCAAAATTGATGAGTTCTTTTTGAGCAAGTTTGATTATTAGAGAGAAATTGCCTGCGACAGTGTTCTCTAAATACAGGCTCAGCTCTCAACTAAGATGTCAGATACAAAACAAAACAAATGAAAACAATAAGACTAAAATGCAATAGCTGGTTCCATTCATGCCAGTCTGCTTCTATCTTAGTCAAGCCAGTATGTATTTTAACAAAGTAAAAGACAAGAAGGCAAAAATATTCGATCCTGAAACTCATCAGTGATTTAAAGTTTGCACTCAGCCCAACATCTGTTATATTCGGCTTTTACATTTGTTAAGTTTAGCAAAAGAATTTAACATTGCATTCCGCAAGTTTCACTTTTCACTAAGATAAGAAAAACACAATCTGTTGAGATAATTAGAGAAAATACGTGCTAAAAGGGGCGTGCTTCAATGCGTCACCAATGCTTGACTAGTTCTGTGTTTTATCGATAAAATCTTAAGCAGCCATGGTAGAATGGTGAAAGTATTCAGTGGCAAGATGGAGAGGAAACACGGCAGGCTGAAAGATCATAATGTCTTCTGCAGATAGGTTTAACAAAGTGTGGTTACAAAAATAAATGTGTATTAAACCACTGTATCCAAAACAATGAGAGTCTATAATTCTGAATGATGATAAAAGAATCCTTCTAATTTGCTGATGGTGAGACTGGTAATCCCAGCCATAACAGCATGATATATTTTGCATGTTATTTTATTTATTTATTTTTACGTAGAGATCCAGCACAGATCTGGCCCTTCCAGCCCTTTCAGCCGCGCCACCGGCAATTCACCAATTTAACCCCTGCCTAATCATGGGACAACTTACCATGACCAATTAACCTACTAACCAGTAAGCCTTCGGACTGTGAGAGGAAATGGGAGCAGCTGGAGAAATCCTATGCGTTCACGGGGAGTTCATACAAACTCCTTACAGATGACGTCAGAATTGAACACTGAACTCAGACATCCCAAGCTGTAATGCTAACCACTATGCTACCATGGTGCCTATCCCACATAATGAAACAAGCTGACCTATGTATGTGACTCAAAACTTGTACCCAATACCATTTTGGAAATTGTTCAAATGATAAATATTCTTTAACTGTATTACTCTGGCTATGAAAAAATATCTTTATCTCCCATAATTCTGATCTCTCAGAGTGCTTAGATACATATAATTCACTTATCTTGGATATTTTTGAATATTGCAAGTTATTGTCATTTATCTTCTATCCACAACATACTTGCATATCCTTTCAATATATGTAATAATGAATATTTTATATTTCCAATATAATGTAATTTTATGTGCTCCAAGCTTTTCTGCCCAAGCATGTTAATAGTGCAATGATCACATTAAACAGCCTTTCTGTTTAGTAATCTTTATTAATCTAGAGACTTTGTAGTTTGATTTAAAAGTTACAGATTTTTTATAATTTACTTTCAAGATTATTTGAATTTTATTCCATAATCTTTTCAAATTATAATTGCTGTGATTTTAAGTAAAGGGTTTCTAAACTATACATTGATACAAAACTTATTATAGTTGTGCAAACAAATGAATGCCTCATTTATTCAGAATTTGACAGAGGTTATAGTTAGATAAATTGTGAAGGCAAAAATTGAAATATATCAAAGCAGAATACCAGAGTATGACGAGCATGTTGAAATATAATGGAATGATAAGCAAGTATCCCAACAACACAGACAAATGGTTAATTATTATCTTGCCCACATTCACAAAAGAACAATATTACAACAGCAGACAAAATACTCCGGGCACCTAGTCCAGTCACCTCTTGGAGGGTTTATAGGACCTGGGAGCAATTAAGACATGTTGAGTTTGGCCTAAAATGGAATCATTTCAGTGACCTTTTATTTAGGATTTCTTTTATTTGATTTAGAGATACAGCATAGAACTGGCCCTTCTAGCCCAACGAGCAGCACCACCCAACAACCCACATATTTAACACGAGCCCAATCACAGGACAATCTGCAATGACCAATTACTCTACTAATCGGTATGTTCTTAGACTGTGGGAGGAATCCCATGCAGTCACAGGGAGGATATACAAACTCCTGACGGATGGCCCTGGAATTGAACTCCAGACTCCGGGATGCCCCGAGCTGTAACAGCAGTGTGCCGACTGCTACACTACCATGGCTACCATGTTTGTAACTTTGGCCTGATTTCCCCAAGTAAATTAATTAAAGTGACTCTGCTGAACAAAGAAGCCTTGGGATAGATGAGTAGAGATCTTGAAACTGATGAAAGAGATGCAGAGTGACTGCTTCTCCAGGGAAGAGCATTGTTACAGACTATTATAGCAAAATAGACAGCAGGAAATCCAGTAAGAATTCCTACCCAGGGAGTGATATGCATATGAAACTGGCTAGCAGAGAGAATGGAATGGTTGAGGGGAATAGTATAAATAACTTAAGAGGGGAATGGACTAGCGGGTGAGGGGGGAGAACTCAGGTTTCGACTGATAGATAAAGATGGTGGGAGTTCTTGAGGACTAAGAGTGGTTGGGCTAAATGGACTGCTTCTCCCCGTGCATATTCCACATATAACCTATGCAAAATTACCAAAAGTTCAAAGTAAATTTTTATCAATGTACGTATACGTCACCACATACAACCCTGAGATTCATTTTCTTGCAGGCATTCACAGTAAATATAATAAACACAACAGAGTCAGTGACCACACCCAACAGGATGGACAAACAACTAATGTGCAAAGGACATCAAACTGTGCAAATACAAAAAGAAATAAAAAAGAGATTTAATGATAATAAATAAGCAATAAATATCGAGAAGGCGAGATGAAGAGTGTTTGGAAGTGAGCCCATCGGCTGTGGAAACAGTTCAAAGATGGGGCAGGTGAAGTTGAGTGAAGTTTGTGGCCCTCAAGTTCAAGAGCCTGATGGTTGAGGGGTAATAACTGCTCCTGAACCTGGTGATGTGGACCCTGAGACTCCTGCACCTTCTTTCTGATGGCAGCAGCAGAATTTTCACTCCTCATAAATAGAGTAAAATCCCAGGTGGTCCCAACACTTCTCCACATTCAGTGCAATAGTGGGACGGTGTTAATGGGCGTTTCAGAGAGAATAGGTTACAGGGGAAATAAGAGCGTTGATTGAAACACCCTGAGAGCAGGCATGTATGTCCTAAGAAAATATGAATTATTAAATTCCATTCCCGTCTCCCATAAGTACAACCAAAAGTTCACATCAGTGCTCTCCGCTGCTATCTATCTTAACTATCTCAGTAATCTGTGCAATGGATTGATCAGTATGAGGGGTAAGCAAAACAAGCTTTTCACTGTTTCTCGGTACATGTGACAATAAATAACCAATTCCAATGTACAACTGTGACTTTTGCATAGCCGCCGGGTGGAGGCAGGGACCTCCGTTCTCCTACCATCTCAGACATAACTCTTGACCTGGAGTTCCTTGAAGAATACGAGATAGTCGAGGAGCTCCGGAACATAAGAACGACGTGATACTTTAAAGAATAATTTGTCCAAAGGTGAACAAATCACATCATATTACTGGCAATTAATCTGGTGCCTTTAATTAGCCACAGGAATCAGGCCAGGGTGAGTTTTTGCCTTACAACCGTGCCTGTCATTTTTGAAGGTTGAGCCCCGTTCTCTGTGTCACGACAGTGTCTCTGACACGTTCCGTGAAAGCTTTCCATTCTCCATCGGCACACGTGGAATCGGCGTGCGGGCTGGTTCCATGGACATAGGGGACACCTTCCTTAATTTACTAAAAGGGACAACATTGTACAACTGGGGCGTGAGCAACGTGGAGTCCACTGGCTGGCAACGATTCCTTTAAACTTCCCCTGTCTGTGTTGTGTATGTGTGTGTGTGTGTGTAAGTGCGAGTGAGTGTGAGTGTGAGTGTGTGTGTGTGTGTGTGTGTAAGTGTGAGTGTGAGTGTGAGTGTGTGTGTGTGTGTGAGAGAGAGAGTGTGAGTGTGTGTGTGTGTGTGTGTGAGAGAGAGTGTGAGTGTGTGTGTGTGTGTGTAAGTGCGAGTGAGTGTGAGTGTGAGTGTGTGTGTGTGTGTGTGTGTAAGTGTGAGTGTGAGTGTGAGTGTGTGTGTGTGTGTGAGAGAGAGAGTGTGAGTGTGTGTGTGTGTGTGTGAGAGAGAGTGTGAGTGTGTGTGTGTGTGTGTGTGTGTGTGTGAGAGAGAGAGAGAGAGAGAGAGAGAGAGAGAAACAGGGGAGGGTGGGGAACTCCCTTGCGTTTAGTACTGACAGGTCTCCAGGGGCAGATAGGTGCAGGGCAGGACAAGTGGCAATCGGCCGTGCTTCTTCCTGTAATCCTACACCGAACACACGCACACAGTTTAATCGAGATGAACCCTGACACCGGGCATGAAATGTGCCTCTGCTGTCAGTTTGCAAGCGATTGTGCATCCTACCTCCCAACGCCTTGACCGGAGAGCCGTTGGATCTCCCTCTGCCTCCGTCTGTCGGGCTACCGTTCGGCTCCAGCCTGGCCTTCTTACCGGGAGGTGGCCCTTGCGCCTCGGGGCTGGTGCTCTTTCTCTCTGGGCTGTCCCGGGGGTAGGGGCAAGGGCTGGTGCTCCTCATTTCCATCCTCCGCCACCAGAGTGTCGGAGCTCCCGAATACCGTTCACCGTGGAGAGTACATGGACCTGAAAGAAAGGAGAAAGCGTGGATCAGGTCTCTTTATGATCACGGTGCACGAACTTGCTCGACCTCGGAAGAAAGCAAGCACTTTAGCGGGTGCATTTCCACAGGTCACACGGGCGGAGATTTGCGTGATGCCTTTTATTAGGCGTAACTTTCAAATAAACTGGGGTTACTACTTAACGGCAGCGAAGGGGAAAGGCCGAATTAAAGATGCTTTCTCACACGCAGACACACTGACATCAACATTACAACATTAACATACAAACACGTTTGTATATTAACTCACCCGGCGCAGGTCTGGTGTTTAACTTAAAGTCTCGGAAACCCTGTAACTATTACTATCAGGCTTCTCTAAGTGTAGCATTGAAAGTTAAGACCATGTAAACTCGAGTGAACGTTAACGCCTTTTGATGGAGTGCGAGAAACGAAAACTGGGGCCATCAAAAGTCATCACAGAAAAGCTTGCACTTAAACGAACTTGTCACATTACAACGCTCCCGCCAGCTGTTGGATATTTTTAAAACCAGACAGGAGCACTTTTTTGCATCAACACTCGGGGGAATAGCGCCGTTTAAACGCACCTAAACGTGGTAATAATACGCTCGGCAGGGCACGATTGACTTCTTATGACATCGTAATCATATTTAATGCATCTATCACTGTCTTTCGCGGTTCAAATCCAACTTTCAACTGCTCCTTTGCTGAAGGTGGCTATTTCGCTGGAGACGAGGCAGTTCTCCTCTCTCTCCCCCTCTCACTCACTCTCTCTCTCTCTCTCCCCCTCTCACTCACTCTCTCTCTCTCCCCCTCTACTCCTGGGCAGTTTGACAATAATATCTCCCTGTGACTTACTATCTAGGATGTGTCTGTTGGCAGGATGTGCTAAGATATTTCTCTGTCCATGTACGAGGACCAGGGGATCCAGGTCTGGAGGATGAACAGGCGGGTTGTAGACAGCGGCTCAGACCCGTGCCTCTATCTCCCGCCGCTCTAATGTTCAGCTATCGGATCCCGCAGGACGAGAGAGGTGGATGGAGAGAAGGGATGGGGGTGCAAAAGAAAGTGGAACTCACATACACTCTGCACTCCAGAGATTTTCCCTTCAAGCGGCCACTCCTTGTCACAAATTCATACATAAATTATCTTTAAAGAACTATGTATTTCGAAAACAAAAAGAAAATTAAAAATAATCACTTCAAAGCTGCAATATGCAAAAAAGGGGGTGCTGGCCTTCCGATCTAAAAGGGGGAAGCCACCCGTGTCACTGATCATTTCTCTCCGCGAACGAAGCCTTGGGACGAACAGCGACAGAATGAGAGAGAAATTATTAGTTGCGTTGACTCATCAGCCCTCCTTGGGGTTGTCCTCCTTTTCCTGATCCCTGCTCGCTTCCGTTCCTGGTCCGAGAGACTTTTATTTTGCACTCGACTGCGAGGGGTGATCGAGCCCCAGGGTGAGGGAGAGAGGGGGGTTAGTGAAAGGGGAGGGTGAAGGGTGGGGGTAGCGATGGAGTCTCGCTCTCTCCGCCGCCTTTCTCGGACAGCAGAGCTCAGTTTGATAAAAAGAAATAACACGGGAGAAAATTCACACCCCTCCCCAACACACACACACACACACACACTTGCCGTCTTGACCGCGCAAGAATTTTTAATCAGCTTGATTACTGTAAGACGGTTCGCATTTATTACAGATAATAACACCACATGACCAGATCATTAGATGGCTGGTTGAGCCTTCTGAATAGATGCGCTGAATGCAACACACACACACACACACACACACACACACATCACGCAGTTAGAAACACACGCGGAATTCAAAATCACAAGTGCAGAAATACAATAACTGCGGCACAGGAATGCACCTAAACAGACACCTTAACTCACGTAGATGCACACAATACAGGGGCACATCTCCCTACATACGGAAGGTACTGCACCCCTGTATTACTTCGGACACAAGTAAGTTCCCTGTTAAAGGGAGATGCGTTTAAAACTTATTTTTTCCCCAACGCGTTAACAAACAATCGAAAGCATAGAGATCTTCTTCCGTTTATTTTTTTAAAGAGGCGTGGAATAAATAAAGCAAGTGCACTGCCATGTAAAATTAGTTAATAATAAACTGCATTCTTGATAGACAGATGCTTTCAGCTTTTAATAATTTATCAGAACGAACGTAAATTTGTCTAGGAGCCTGCACTGAATATTTAATAAAGTCAACAGTTCCTTTCACTCCCCACCTCTTTCGTCTTTTAAACCCGATTATTTCGAGATGTCACCTAGCTCTACATATAGTGTTCGCGTGGAGTGCCCCGAGTGCCCTTGGGGAGATTGTTGGAGAACCTCCGTTGCCGGGAAGGTGGAAGTAGATCGCCTTTGCTCTCGCTTTCTCACTCTCTCCTTGAATTTGGCACCAGACCGCTGCTCTTTAACCCTCTGCAGAAGAGCGTCCAATGAAAGAGGCACTCTCCTGCACCTTAATTTTCTTAATTTTTATTTACCAGTGCCCCCACAATGGAATTACATTGTAAATTCGTAACTTTGGACTCAAAGTATCTAACCACACAACACACACATAGTTATGACCAAACAACAGAAACTTGTTGGCATATTTTGTTACTCGTCTATGCGGGTGACCCAGTCGAAGAGTTCGCAACTTAAGGTGGCTCCTAAACGTTAATAACTTACTGCCTCCATTCCAGGAAGCAGTGCTTAACAGAAACTAGCTTTAAAATGCACTATTGCTATTTACAAGCATTAATGTTGTAAAATAAATAATAAATTCCCACATTCTTCATCTCCTAGTTTAACTAGTCAAAACACGTGATTTAAAGGGTTAAAATAATAATTCTATGTAAAATTAACCACAGATATAAGCTTTTTTTAACACCGGACTAATTGCCAATTATTAAAGAGGACAAAGAAAAATCCACGTAAGTATTTCAATACGGTATCCAAACCCACAACTTAAGCTATCTACCTCCTCAGCATCCAGACGCAAGACAGACTCAAGAAGCCAACTACATTCTTTTGCGTCACGGCGGCTCGTTGTACTGAAAGAACCCCGGCAAAACGTTTTCTCTGTCAATCTTTGGTTCATCTCCAATAGAGTTCCATTAATCCAACTGCTTTTGTTTCTTTTAGCATTTAATGCAAGTACATTTAATAATGCAAAATGCAGCAATCGTCTATTCCATAGCAGCTAAATTTCCCAGTGGATATATCTTTTTCCTCTCACTTGCAAATGTTTCTTTGCATTTCCAAACAACAAACGGTTAATAGCTGCTCTCTGCCTTTCCAGCCCGGCAGACCAGATCCTCCTTAAGTTCAGGAGGGAGCGCTGCCCGTACGGTGGCGCCACTGTGCCATACATTGGCAGCAAAGCGTAACCGGATCGCACAACTCGAAATTTCTACTTGCTCCGGCCTGCCTTGGCCACCCATTCATATGTCAATCGCCCTCATCACCTCGAAAATAAAATAAAGTAGGGCCAATCGCGAATTGGATAGCCGGTGGGGGGGGGGGGGGAGAGAAAACACAAAGCAGAAAGAACAAACATTACCTTGAGCCAAAGGCGACTCGTCTGGAACAAAGACAGGACGGGGAAGAGAAAGAAAACTTGAAGGCAGCCGCGGATCTTCCAAAATAAAGGTTAAATCGTCCCGGAGAGTTATGCGAAGTGAGCCAGCCGCAGACGCCCAGGAGTCAGTGAGTAAAGCCCTCCGAAACCGCGCATCAATTGCCTGATAATATCTATCGTCGGAATGATAAGCTTGTTTGCAGTCTGGGTCGATATTCATTGCATTTTAATTGGTTTTATTATAGATCTGCAGTTTAATGCTCCTCGGACGCATCTGCCGACACGTTGGGTGCCCATTCAGTAATTTCCAATTGCAGCACGCAGCGATTTGCATTTGCCCTCTTTCTTTATATAAAGCGCCGGTGGAAGCCGGAGTGTTTACCTCCAGTGTGGTATCATTTATTAACTATTTAATGCATAAAATATGACAGCTGCTTTCATGGGGCGGCAATTAATCGCTCAAGTTTTTTTTAAGTGGCGGAAGTTTGACAATTCCGGAAAAAAAAGTCCCCCGAAATGGACAAGCCTGCAGATGGAACTGATAGAAAGTTGGATCATTTGTTGAGCCGCCGGCCATCCCTCACTAACCGGCCGGTTCTCCCCGGAACTCGGCGGTGTTCAGAAAGTAAGATAAAGTGAACCGTTCTTGCTATGCAGCAGAAAATGATACTATGCCCCGAATATGTTTTGCTCGTGTACAGCCCGGTACTTTCAGAAATTAATCCGTTCCAAACCTTGACCAAAATGAGAACGATCGAGGACATGAAGTATATAACCGGGCACCAATGAGACACGGCTGGGCGAATTGCGGAAGAACATTCGAGAGTCGGCCAGTGTCATGCTTGTGATATTACACTGTATATAATTTAACTGGTCGTTCTGAGTGCGTCAACCCAAGGTCAACTATCATGTCTTTGGCAAGAAAGTCCATCACAATCTGTGACAGATTCACTTAAGCTGCCAGTCTTGAAAGCGTATATTTCAGGGGAGAAAGACAAGGCACGAAACAACAATGAAAAAAAAATGGATCCAAACTGAACACTTTCTCTTCCTGATACAGTATTGTGAAAATTGTGGATGAGGCTGTGCCTATTCACACACTCTGCACAAACCAACTTCAGCTGAACAGTCGCTTATTTTTTTCAACGAACAATAACTTCTCTGTTTACAATGATATTTTATCGTAAAGATTCAAATCATACTTTGAATTTACGAAACTGACTATAAACTGAAAGTATGTCGGGGGCCGGCGGGTGAATGCTGCAGTGTCCCACTGGTACTCGGTAAGTCCCACAGCACCACTGTTGGTGAGGGCAAAAACAAAAGAGCGTCCCAAATACTCACCTTGTTCGACTAAGTACAAATCACGGCTTTCCACAAGATCTTTCTGAGACTGGAGTTACTGTTTTTTCTATTTGAAATGTTTCCATAGTAGAAGCAGTATATTTAATGCAGTCGTTCAAGAAGCGGTCTGTAACATTTGAAATGCCAACTTGTCAATGTAAGGTCAATTCCTCAAATTCCCAATGAGGAAACTTGCTGGAGTGTCTGGGAATATCGCAAGGAGATGAGGCCATTGAATAGACTGTAGCAGTGGACCTGCGGGGGCAACTTTGCAGAGGAGATTGCTTATTGTCCGTGATTGCAATTTTCAACTCACTGAAAAGTGTATGGTAATAAAGTTGCATCTCAAAAGGCTTTCGAGACCACTTTAATGTGTTTATTTTTACAAAAACTGTCGTCAGTATTTAGAACACGTTTCTGTTTGATGCCAGAAGTATTTGAGGTTAACTATGCATTTATCATTGACACTTTGACAATAAAAACTGTGACAAATTAATCTGATGGTGATCTTGTGTTTGTGAACAACACACACAAAATGCTGGAGGAACCCAGCATCTATGGAAAAGAGTACAGTCGACGTTTCGGGCCGAGACCCTTGTATTTGTGAAGATCAGATTTGGTTAGTTGTGTTTCTTTTGCAGTAGTTAATACCAAACGGGTGAAAGCCGTGTCTTCAGACAGGGGTCGGTGAAGTTTAGCTGTGCTCTGTTCGTGGGCTGCTTGGAAGGGAACTTGCTGGCCAAACTGGAGCCATGACTTGGAACGTTCTGTGCGAAGTGTTCTCAAATATAAGCTCTTTTATCTATTAACTAATGTGCTTCCCTTCTCCATTTCTTTTCGAGAACGCCAAAGTAGAGGACCAACGAATTCCTGCTCTTTCACTAACTACATATGCTGGAAATCTTGAATAATGTACACAGAAATACTGGAGGAACTCGACGGGAAATGCTGTCCGACTTATTGAGTTCTTCCAGTATTTAGCGTGAGTCCTGCTCTTTCACTTGCTGTTAAATGTATGGTTATCATGAAGAGTAGTCACATGACGGTGTGAAACACCAGAACGTTTTTACTAATAATTAAAAACAAACGGGTGGTATAAACATCTGAATATATTGACTTGGTGGGGGACGAAATTTATTATAAGAACCATACCATGCCCAAACCGGTATAAATATACGTGTGTGCGTATTTTATGTGTGAGCCAGTGTGCCAGCGTCTGTGTGCTAAAACGCGTTTCAGTATGCATACAGAATTGTGCAGGGACTTAGATATTATGCGTGTGCCCTTTGCATTACATCAGTAAGATTCTGAAAGTTTTTCTCCCGTTTTATGTCAGAAATTTATACGCCGGCACTAATCTTGTCAGTAAGTATTTTCTGTACAATTCGACTTTAGGTGTTCGGTTTGATGCGATAAATTTCTGTTGCGATGGGTCAAATGAAAAATAAGGAAAAGTAATTAATCCGCAATAGTTGGGAATTGATCAGTGAAGATTTAGATTTCCAGATTTCCAGATTTAGCATTTAAAGTCAAGCCGTCGATCCAGTAGCCCAGCTTGCAACTCCTCGGATCCACTGATGCCGTTGAATTGTGTTAATGTTGTATCGAATAATACGCTTAATTAAATAGGCGGTCATGCAGAGAACTTAAAACTTCAGAAATGGCCTATAAAGATTATTTATTAACTTTCACATTAACTGTACTAAACTCACAAATCCGGCCAGTCTATTTAATATCTCTTTCAGATCGGATGGGGCATATTTTGTGGAACACCGTGTTCAGATTGTAAGTCGCGAATATAACAAATCAGCTTGTGTTTTTAAAAATTTTGTACTGAATCTAAATACATCCAGAAACAAACCTTTACCTTTAATTAGTGGACGAGTTTACCCTCTCCCACCTCCCATCCCACTCACACCCTCCCCAACATTGGTGTGAATGCGTGCATTGCACAGTGGCAGGTTACAATTTAGAGTTCTTTAGCTGCCAGCCAATAGATTTATTTTGATGTATTGTGTTACAAAGTTCCCATCTCGGCCGGAGCTCGTTAGTATTGTCTGCTAGAGCTGTCCCAACAAACTCCGACACAAGCCACAAAACCGGTCGAGGTAGGGACAGCATCAAACTATCAGGCCGCAAATGACACCGCACGCTCCGGGACGCTCAGGAATTGTTTCCAGAAAACAAGTTATCTTTAAAATCGATACCCTCATCTATTCCTACTTAGATTTAACTGTCTCAAAACTTACATCACAGAATATTTTAAAACATATTTTCTATTTATTCGTTTCATCAAAAAAAAGTTTCTCCAAAATAAATAGGTGGAAAAATACTCACTAAAACAAACTATTGATATCAACTTAATACTAAATAATGCCAGACTAATGGGAGTGCATTAAATAGTTATTATTCTGTGCACTTCCACACCGGACTTCTCATGGTTAACGACCCTCCTCAAAAATATTGCTTAAACATTATGGTTGAAATGAGATATTCAAGTCTGGTTTGTATTCAGCTTCTCCCGCCCCAGCCCATTCGCTGACCAGCCTTCGCTTCCCTGGTCAGCCACTCTGCCTGGAGAAGTTGGTGCTCAGAGCGCCATCTACGGGATCAATCAGTACATAACTCATACGTCACATGAATCGGAAATTTAAAAAAAATCATAATTCATGAAATGGAAACAATTGTATTAGTATGACCATCAATTCTGATTTAGCCATTCCATTTCAAGTTAACAAAGTCGCAGGACTGCATGAAACTTCGGGTGCCCCTTCAGTGAACCTAGCCAAGGCTGTAAAACGTTTACCGTTCGTTTTCCTTAAGAAATTTTAAAAGTTCTAAGTCAAATATCGCGCTAAGTGATACACTTAAGTGCTTAATCACTGAAAACATAGATTTTCATCAAAATATCAACAAAAAGAAACAACTATAAATGGAAGCAGTACTTACCTGCATCAATGTTAAAATATGTGACCTTCGTCAACAGAAGGTTTCATTTAATACAAAATCTGTCGTGACAAGCGTGTAATCTATTAAATAACACTTGTTAACTACGAAAAAATGCATTTATAATATGCGCACCCTTATATTATTTAAAGTCGTGCATTTTAGCAACACTCGGATTGTGCTGATACAGTAACTTAATAAACACACGAGTTGCTTCGTGCCATTGTTATTGACTAGTTTCGAAATGCGCGGGGTTATAACCCTGGCCTGTACAGTATTTAGTGGAACCGGCGCTGAAGGGTTGTGTTTGGAACTGGGAACCGTGCGGTGTACAGCGAATAGACATTGAAAAGTCTGTCATTTACCTTTCCTATTTAAAAAAATGTTTTTATTTGGCAGTTCTCTTTCTCTTAGCCTCGAATCATTGACATATTGAGGTGCTCCTGGGTTTATTGAGTTCGTGCTACGGATTGTGCAATTTTGATTTCGAACTGTGAATAAGAAATGTTATGTGTGTGTATTTACGTGTCACTGGCAGTGGTGTGTATTTGTGTGAAAGCGTGAATGCGTATCCATGTATGTCAATCTCTTTTAAAAGGAAGAAGCCTTTCTTGACAGAAATGTGACAAAACTCGAAAACACGTTCTAGTTATTTTTATCTTTTCAATTAAAAAAATATAGTCTGAATTCCAGAAAAGCGTGCATGATCTTTAAAATACTAATATAATGCTGCAGATTATGTCATTCACAGAAATGGCAAAGGCGTCACGTTACTCAATAGGGCTTGGTCAACGAGCGAATATCTTTTAAGTAACTTACATAAATCAAACAGCTATTTAAGCATAACCGAGGATATTTTTATAGAACAGCCAACTACACCAAAATTAATCTTAATTATATGCCATAAGATATTATCCGACTTGGTACTTAGTTTTCTAAACGTTTACTGAAGAAGTTGTGTAGATTTATTTACGTTAGAAGGAAAAGTTTGAGTATAACAGTCTTTTCTCAGTTTGTTTCTCTCCCACGTAGCAATAATTCCCAAGGACAATATAAATGTTCCTTGAAAAGTATTTAGAATAAGATAAGACATTAGGGTAACGATTTGTGTGATGGTATGTCCTTTCAAGACTGCAATTCTTACTTGTTTAGAGTCTCCTGGGAACGTGCGGCCCCTTTCCATGTGCACCTGTACAGCGGAGAAATAAACACGTTGATGGTCACTCAGATGTCGGTTCTTCCAACACAAACAGGCAACCCGCCAAATGTACGAGCCCTATGGGTTTTCCCAAACATTTGGTACATGTAAGCGCTTATGATACATTATATTTGAAAGAAAATTATTTTGATTGCGGATCAGTAAGTATCGCTGGTTATCGATCAAAAGGTGTAAACATGTACCACTGGCTAGGAGTGTTATCTGTACGGGTAAATGTTTCATAATGAACGATCATCTGTCCAGTTCAGGTGGAAGTCAACGGCTCGGTTCCAATTGGCGCGCTGGACTAAAATTAACTATTGATGTTATTAATTTATATTGTTAATATTATTGCAATGTAATATAAATTTATTAACCTAATTCAAATTCAAATAATTGCATCATTTTAATATTAGTTACAGTATTTACCTCAGTTTATAGTAATTCATTATTAATTATAATATAAATTGGACAGTCTGCCCGTGTCCGAGGAATAGACTGCGGTCCACCTGTATTGTTCCAATGTCTGCAAATAATCATTCTTCCTCGAGTCTACAAAAAATACAAAAACGTTTAAAGTTAGAAATGTAGTGTCGTTTCATTTCTCCTAAGATTTACCTACTAAAGAAGAGGAACACTGTTCTCTGAATTTGTCATCAGTAATTAAGATTTTTTTTCATATTTCAGCATATTTGTTTATTTTTTTATTAAGGTAGTTTAGAACCGCTTAGACTTGATAATAAATCACATACCAAATACAATCCTATTAGAAATCGGGGGTAATTGAGCTCTATTTTATGTGCCTTGAGATAATGGCCGATTGGAAAAGGTTTCCTGGATATTTCACACTTGCGGCCCAGCAAACAGATTTATGTGATAAACAACAAGAGGTTTATATAGAGAGAGAAATGCGTATCAGCCCGTCCACAGTCTGCATTAATCCGATTACAAACAAGAAGTCCTCATACCGAGGAAGCGACAAAAGGAAAGTTCCGATATTGGTTAGGTCAATAATACACCAAGATTTACTTTTGTGGGTTTTTTATGGAATCGAAAAGTGAAAATATAATACCTTCAATGCGAATTCTTCTAAAACAATTTTACTGAACAAATAAACTCAATTTAGACTAGATTGATGAACTGCTGGAGTACTTGCAACACGTACCTTATTGCGACTAATTTACTGTCTTTGTTCGCATAAATAATTCTGTTGAACCATGAGGTCTAATTTTATTTTCTTTTTTACTTCTACCTTCTTATTGCCTCCACTGCGCCGCTCAATAGTTATTCAACTTCGTGAATCAGAGTTTTAAAACGTTATCTAAACAAAATAACGATGGTTTCGGCAAGGGTCCTTTTAGCCCTAAATCCTCAGGACTCTCTCGGCACAAACCGCCTGTGACTTTCCCGAGATTCATTGTTCGGAAAGTATAAACTCTGCCCTACAAAACTTCAGCGTTTGGTTTGATATCATTAATTTGACATTAAAGTTTTCCATTAAGAATGTTTTTAAAGAATAATCTGGAAACTTTCTGGGAATATGCAGGTGTTGCAACTAGACAAAAAAAATATTTTTAAAAATGTAGTTTAGGATTATGGATAGCCATTCCGTCCTATTCTTAATCTTTACGTTTATATATTGATATATAATGATTTTCAAAAGCGCATTTTACAATTGTTGGTAAACCATGACCGTAGGTTGCCGTGGTGTGAACTCTTCATTTCCCTGAGCAGGGACTGAAATTGCAGGGTGGTGATAACCGAGGTTTTCTGTGATTTCCTGTTGAATGGGGCAAACATAACGAATACGTGTTTTCAGCTGGAATCGATCACCAATCAATGCCGGACACAGCATAGTAATGTTTAATAGTCAGCGAGGGAAAATATACCCAGGCATTTGTAATTAGCAACAACCTTTGCATAAAGTATAAGGTGGGTGGTGGGTGGCGTTTAATTGCGTTCGTTTTCAATTATGACCAGCTATTTATCTTATACTTATCCGTAACCTCAGAGCTGAAACGGAAACACTGGAATACCGCAATACCAATACTCCTGTCCACTCTTATAAAGGGATCCCTTCTGGAAATGCCTGAATTGAGTCTTGGCGTGTGTTCGGATTAGCAACAGGGACGGGGACATGGAACGAGGCAGCACAGATGTGGGCTATTGGCTCTTCTGCCTTTACTGTGAACGCCTGCCCAATTCACCCTTACTGATTCCAAGTGGTAAATCACCCTCACTCGCGTACCTTCAGATTTCAGAATGTCTTTGTCTCGTCTGATATGCCAAACCCTTCTCACCACGTCTCCAAGCCACCCAAGGTCACCTTCACGGCCAATCTTTAAAACTGAATCTACTGTGATCTAAAGTGGCAGATAAAGGGCCTTCCCTCAATTCACCCATTCGAGGGCTTTCCTCCAAACAGGTGTCTTATAAAGGGCAGGAGAAGCCGTTGTTTGGAACAACCTGAAACGGCAGATCCCTCTTTCTCCTCTCCACGAGTTTATTAGTCCAAGCACTAAACCGCTTTAAGGAACATGACACGGTTAATATTAAGTCGAAAACGGGAGACTTAAAGCTTCATACATAACCTGCTCGGGGAAAAAAATGTGATTTAGGGCCGATCGGCTCCCAGACACAGCTGTGATCTGTAGTGGGAAAAAACTCTTACAGCGGATAACTTACCTTACGACGCCATAACTTTTTTAAAATTAGTAACACGAATTAATGCATTTTTAATTTCATTAGAACGAATTCGTGAAGTTAAGAGGGATGCAATTTCTCAGTTGGCCGAACAGTCCTCCATAGGGCAGATAGTCGGAGCGGTTGTACAGGGATTGACTAGGAATTGAATACCCTACCAGAAAGTACTACAATTGGACTAATTAACAGAAAATTTTACAAGAACAAGGATACCTAGAAAGGAGAAAGAGTGCCGGGAAAGAGAAATGGATTAAAACAAAACAACCCAATTGGAAAGCCCTGCAGACGCGTTGGAGGAATGATTTATTTTCCTCAAATGTTCAATGTCCCACAGATCTGTCCGCATCGAGACAGCTATCGCGTTCAGTAACTGCCTTTGCAGCTATTCCTTTTGTGCTTTCAAAAGTAACTTTAAACAAAAACTCACTTGATCTCAAAAGTAAAACAAACATGAAATAGTTATTGGCCCCCGTTTACTTTCATTCGAGTTCCTGGAGGATGTGCCCAGCATCTCTCTCCATACAGGTGTCATTGGTCAGTTCAAGGGGCAGACAGCGGGACCGGCGTGTTGAAGACCGTTTTTAATGCCCATTTGTAACAGCTGAGAATACCTGTCACCTGACCCTTGACCTTCATCTGTTTGATTTCACACTTCATACTGTAATGTTGCTTTTTTGCTTGTAACTTTATATATATGTATGTCGCAAATCTAATCTTTATTGAAACTTCAATGAACCTAATTTATGATTTTATCAAATCGCGTAACATTCTGGCTGACATTTGTCCGTCACTTATTAACAAATTCTGGACGAACGGTTCTAACAATGATTGTCGTTTACTTACTGCTACTCAAGGAGTTACAGTTTTTTTCGAGTGCTTGCCATAATGAATAAATCCTCGACTTTACAAGGATCTACACATATTAGCAAAATCAGAGTATTATTATTAAATATAAATTTAAAACTATAGCAGCTTCAATAAAACGTGAAATCTCTGTCATTTGTCACCGATTCGTACAAACGACAGACAGGACGCTCCTGCTACATGGAATTGCTGTACCGTGTGCGTTAGTCTAATTTCAATTGGGTCCAAAAAAAAAAGCGAAAAGGAGCGCAGCAGGTAAATTTCGTCTCTCTTATTCGGTTCACTCTCCAAACACGGAGTCAATCACAAGTTTTCGGCGCTGGACTTTCATTAAGTTTGCTGTAACACTGCATTCCGAATGAAAGGTACATATTGCTTGCACGGCACTTTTTTAACCACGTGAACGAAACAAAGATTAAAAACACTGCCAATTGTGACCATCGGCGAGAATTAAAGGTGGGAAATTGAGTTGAAGGCGCTGCTGAATTCTTGCAAGACGCCTAAGAAGCACGAACACCTGACATAAACACCTCACATGGCTTCGGAAATCATTTTCACATTAAACCCAATTTCGATTAATATTCAAGCATATAATCAAGCAAGTGAACTCAACTTTCTTACACCCACAAAGTGCTGGAGGAACTCAGCGGGTCAGAAACCAGCCAAGGAAGTGAAAGTTTCGGTCTGAAACCCTGCACCAGGGTCCTTCAGCATCTGCAGAGTTTCTTGTGTTTGCTACAACCGACCTATTGAATCCAGACACCTCGGCTGTGTTTATATAAATACTAATTCAGTATGCCTCGGCTATTCATATTCGTCAATTCGTGGGGAATTAATTAGGGTATTAGGTATTGGGAATAATTTGTAAAACATTATTTTAATAGTAATATTTTAGTATTAAAATACATTTAATAGATAATTGACAAAAAATGTCAATTTTACCGATATAAACCAAACGAACCACCGTCCGGAGCCTTTTGCAATAAATTAGCAGCTCCCTGTGACGCTATTTCCATTACATGCTATGAAGATACTGTCCAGCAGTAGAATTGACCGGTTTCATTTCTTTCTGGAGGAGCCGATCAGCTTCTATCGAACCTTGGTCTACCCGTTCTGTTTGGATGTAGCAGTTTTTGATAATGCAGCGCAGCGGCTATTTACTCTGTTTTCTAATAGTTTTTTTTCGCTCTGGGAAAAAAGCGAAACGTGTATTTTAATAACTTTGTTTCAAAAGGAAAACATTACAATTAAGCATTGCTGCAATTTGCTAATCTGCGTTTTGGCACCCGCTACAACTTGGGCGGTGCAATTGAAAAGTAGGAAGTAAACGGTGTGGGCAGCAAGGCACAAGAATGGGGTGAGGTGTGGATTATGGTGAAATTGAATGGGACAGCCGGTCAAATTAATAACTTTCGTTATTGTACCACGAGAGTTATGCGACGCCCCTCCACCCCTCCCCGCCCCCCGTTATTGTTACTCCCACTTGACATCCATATCTAAGTTTCTAGAAGCATCAGTGTATAAATTTACATTTATGTAACTCGTTTTAACTCCCCTTTTCGGTCATGTCAACTAAGACCATTAAGTGCTTTTGAAGGGTAGTCAGTCTCTCGTGTATTCTAAGAATCCCAGCAACTAATTACCATTCGGCAACCTCATACAAATAGCAACGTGATACTGACCAAATAATTTGATTGAGAGATAAATATTGACCAGGGTAATTTTCCTGTTCTCTGTAACAGCGCGACGGGATCTTTTACGTCTGCTGGACCGAGTAACCGGTTTCACATATCAAGGACATTGTTTCTGGAAAAGCTGCACTCCCTGAGGACTGAATTAGTGTTGGTCTGCATTACAGTACTGGGGAAGAACTTGCGATCTACAAACTTCTGCAGCGTTTTTCTCCACACTGATTGTCCAGAGTGCTTTGCTTTCGAAGGAAGGTCAACGTCATTACCAAGATCGGATAACTGGTGACTGTAGCAAAAATGAATATAAATTAAAGTTGGATTCGAGCACAGGAAAGTATTTCACTGAAAATGACAAATGCTTGTTTTAGTTTGACAAAGAATGCAATGTTGCTTTGTTTAAAGTGCAATCAATGTTCTAGCGGCATGAGCTAGATTGTCAACTTTATTTTTTCAATTTGCTTATATTCGTAATTAAATCAATTTTCTGGAGGCCACAGTGGAGTTCCTTAATATCTCATTATGGGCAAATGCCGGAGATCATGCAGCATCTATGGAGAGGAATAAACTATCGACGTTTCAGATCGAGAACTTTCATCGGGACATCATTATAATTTCATTATGGGCCATCTTATATTTTCTGGCTTCTTGGATCCCGACTTGTAAATTGTTGAACTACGCATGACGCTAAATCAAACCGGTATACACCACGAGGTTTTGCCCACCTGAATCACACATCTGACATGGGCAATATGTTTCTCGTATCAATTTTCTGGTGATGAGGCTTTCACCTGAAATTTCAACAGTTCTTTCCACAGATGCTGCCCAACCTACTTAGCTTTTTTCCCGGTATTCTCTGTTTTAATTTCAGATTTCCAATGCTTACTGTTCTTTGATTTTCAGGTATTTTGTGTCAATCATTTATGCTAACATTTAACATATTACAAGTATTGGTCAAATAATGTATCCGCGTCAACAAACAATCGGCAGGAGGAACATTGCGGCTCAAACAGCATCTGTGGGGCGTCGGGGTGGAGTGGAAGAACGTCGACATTTTGGGCTGAAATCCTGCCTCCAGACTGTTCTGATGCAAGACTTTGACCCAAAACGTTGACAGCTGGTGTAACTCCCAAGGGACTGGCACATCGTTTGCCATTGTACTCTGCACTCATATCAAACTGAGAGGAATGTTGGTATGATTTGCATGCTTTTGCATATGACTTTCATTTAGAGAGTCTACGGTGACCAAGTTGGCAGTGCTGTCACCAGCTTAGCAAGAAATTTCTAGCTACTAAGTCCCTCTCTGGTACTGTTATCCAGACCAACACTCATATTTTGATTCATAATAAGTTATTAACACTCTCTGGAAACCTAATTTTATTAAGAACACAAGAAAGTGGAAAAATGCTATTTAACTCAGAATGCTGGATCATTGAAACGAAGAGCATAAAACGTATAACGGCACAGCACCGGAGCAGCCCATGATGTTGTACCAAACTAACTAATCTCATGATGTTTGATTGGACTGACCCCCTTTGCCTGCATGTGGATCATGTCCCTCCATTCTCCGCATATTCAGAATCAGAATCAAGTTTATTGTCACCGGAATGTGTCCTGAAATGTGTTAATTTAGCAGTCGCAGTGTAATCCAATACATGATAATACAGAAAGACAAAAAGAAGTATAAAAAAGTGAGGTAGTGTCCAAGAGTTCAATGTCCATTTAGGAATTGTATGGCAGAGGGGAAGAAGCTGTTCCTGATTCCCTGAGTGTGTGCCTTCAAGCTTCTGTACCTCCTTCCTGATGGTAGCAATGAGAAGAGGGCATGTCCTGGGTGATGGGGGCCGGGGCGTCATTAATAATGGATGTTGCCTTTCTGGGGCACTGCTCCTTGAAGATGTCTTGGATACTGTGGAGGCTAGTACTGAAGATGGAGCTGACTAAAATTTACAACCTTCACTAGTTTCTTTCATTCCTGTGCAGAACCCACCCCATACCAGACAGTGATGCAGCTTGTCAGAATGCTTTCCATGGTATCCCTATAAAGGTTTTCAAGTGTTTTAGGTGACAAACCAAATCTCTTCCAACTCCTAATGAAACATAGCCGCTGTCTTGCCTTCTTTATAGCTGCATTGAATTGTTGGGCACAGGTTCGTTCCTCAGAGATCTTGACACCCAAGAACTTGAAATTGCTCACTCTCTACATTTCTGATCCCTCTGTGAGGATTGGTTCATATTCCCTTGTCTTACCCTTCCTGAGGTCCATAATCAGCTCTTTCATCTTACTGACATTGAGTGACAGGTTGTTGCTGCGACACCACGGCGGGAGGAGAGAGAGCGGCACGCCTGCACGTGCGCAGCCCGCCGGTGAAAAATGATATCGTATCCATTAAATAGGGACCATGGACAATTCTGATTTGATGAAGAGGAACGTGAAAGCACAGAGGAACATCTGGAAAAATTTCTGAAACGCTCGTTCACTGCTGTCATTACTGCGCGGTTGGGAATCTTTCAGAGGGAAGGTCTCAAAATCCCCAGCTTTGCCTGCTGTGGGCGACCAAGAAGGAGGTCGAATCGCTCAGATAGAGATAGCGGTCAGTACTCAGTGTTAGAGAGCTGATCAGAGCTCAAAGTTTTTGGATGACTCAGAGTCGGCCCATGGTCGGGTATGGCAGGGAGAGTTTTTCTTCCTTCTCCCGTCTGCGTGAGATATGGGACATTTGAGAGACTTTGAACTTTTACTGTGCTCATGGACTTCTTCATCAAGTTATGGTATTGTTGCACTGTTGTAACTATATGTTATAATTATGTGGTTTTGTTAGTTTTATTCAGTCTTGGTCTGTCCTGTGTTTTGTGATATCACAAAATATTGCATCATTTCTTAATGCATGCATTACTAAATGACAATAAAAGAGGACTGTGTGTCTTCATAATCTAAATCTAAATCTCCACTAGCTGGTATATCTCGCTCATTCATTTGCTATATACCTGTACATTGCTGACTCCTTACATACTAAACAATGTAATGTTATATCCTTCATCAAAATACAAGCATTCGTCATTTCTATGTAAAGTATCTTTTCCATATTTATGTCCAATTTTAACTTCACTTGTTATACATTCTTGATTTACTTTGAAGTAATGTTGTTAGTTTATCTCATACAGTGTATAGCACTCTGTGCAGTTCATGTAATGTTAAACTGTACTGTAATGGCATCAGCTGAAAGGGAGAATGCAAATGAAAGAACTAGATATCTTTAGTGACCTCACCTTAAACTCCTGGAATTACTATCCATTGAATGTCACACTTTGAGTTACAGTGATTAATGTCACACAGACCAATGGAAGTGCACTCTCATTGATTAGATGCTGAAATAGTTGATCCTGAAACTATTGCCAACATGTTCTCAATGAAGTAACAAGTCGAAAGCTCCCATTGAAACCTTTGCAAAGTTAATCTGTCGGAAATTCTGTTAGCCATGATAGAGTGAGACGGAGTGTAGTTATACTACATTGAAAGCCTGCGATTGATCATTCCAGCTGGAAACACTACAGTTCCACTACAGACAAATCAACATTCTTGCTGACACCAGCACCCTGTGCAGGCATGGTTACAGGTTTTCTGAATGGCTGTACTGGTAGAAATTAAAACTGAAATATATTGAGAGAGGGTAGATGTAACCAAAACCCCTGAAGCTTCAAGATAATCTTTTCCCTTTCAGTCTACAATGTGCCTGGGTAAATGAATTAACTCAGCACTTGATAAACTCAATCATTACAACAACTGTTTCAACTGAGCCTCTCCAGAGAGGAGAAGAGACCTGGGTCTTGAGGTACTTCACTAATTCGGTAGAAACCTTTAATTTAGAGTGATACAAAAGGAAAGGATTGGTGATTCTGCTGAGGAACAGCTGACATACTTTGACTAAAATTATAGTATCTGCAATGGAGGTTAAACAAGCTGCTGTTGTTCAATTTATGTAGGATATTGTCATATATCCATAATGTTATTATGTCAAACATTACTATGCTCCCACGTATCTTTTACCATTGGTGCAGATTCAAGGATTTGCAAAATCTGAGAATGAGAACACAATCTCTATGACATTCCCAAAGAGCACACAATACACAATCATATTGTCTCCTCTGTCTCCTCCACACCAGTTCCTAGAACAAAACCAAATAGCTCATAGTCCTATTTGGCTTTGAGATTGGGTTTCCCAGTTAGCTATCTCTATCCCTTCTCCCCAAATCTGTGGTTGCCCCTTCCAAGCTTACCAAGTTTACCCCATCTCACCCCATGAATTGCATAAATCTGTTATCCATGAATTTCATTATCTATTACAACTCAGCCACTGACAAACCATCCTCCATTCCTAGTCCCAGAGTGAGCCAATATGACTCACCTTTCTCTGCTCCTCCTTTAAGTCAAAGTTCAAAGTTCAAAATAAATTTATTATCAGAGTATGTTGTTGTTGCTCCTTTCTGCGCCCAGGCAGCAACCTTGCTACTTCTTCAGTACTTTTGTCTTTTTTATGAGGCTGAGTTGCTAGCTCGATGCTCAACCCAGCAAGGATGGAAAGCATGCAAGGAGTCAGCTGGATTCAAACCTGGGACAACTCGCCTTGAAGTCCGGTGCCACAACACTACTATCCGGCAAAAAAAGTATGTATATGTCATTATATACTATCCTGAGATTCATTTTCTTGCAGGCGTTTCACAGTAGAACAAAGAAACACAGGAGAACAATGAAAAACTATACAGAAAGGCTGACTAACAACCATTGTGCAACAGAAGACAATCTGCAAAATACAATAATGATACATGAACAGATAATACTGAGAACATGATCTGTAAAGCCCTTGAAAGTGAGTCCATAGGTTGTGGAATCAGTTCAGAGTTGAGGTGAGTGAAGTTATCCGCATTGATTCAGTGTATACAATGTGGAAATAAAATGTGTTATAATCACCCCGCTCCATAAAAATTATACCTTCAATCTTCCTTCCTTGCAATTTCCCTCTCCTCCTTCAGCCTTTTTTCCCTCTCTAGGGTTCTTAAGCAAAGTTTGTTTTCACAGGTCTGTGGCCATCTTATTCAGATGTGAATCCTTCCAAAAGGTTTTATTTTTCTGTGACAGGACCAAAACGATCTGAGTAAGGTCACTAAAAACAAACTATATAATTGTGACAAAGATAACCTTTCTCAGCTCACACTTAGAGTCATAGAGTGATACAGCATGGAAACAAGCCCTTTGGCCCAACTGATTCATATTAACCACGGCATCCTCCCTGCTAGACCCAGTTGCCCACATTCGGCCCATAATTCTCCAAGACTTACCCCTCCTTGTACCCTATCCGAGTGCCTCTTCAATGTTGCATTTGTACCTGCCTCGATCATTCCAGGTACTCATTACACTCTGTGTGATGAAATTCTATCCCTTTGACACAATATAACATGCTCTCTCCATTCATTGCCTCTGTTCCATCAACTGATGGCACCAACCTCTTCTGCTTCCCATATTCTAAATAGGTAGAATTTCTTGTTGGGAATGAGAAATAATTTTGAATTATGCTTCATACCAAGCATAATTAATTTGTGTTCGATCATCAACTTCATCCTTAGAAACCAGAAGGAAGTCCTGCTGAAGGGCATCGGCCCGAAATGTCGACTGTACTCTTTCCCATAGATGCTGCCTGGCCTGCTGAGTTCCTCCAGCATTTTGTGGGTGTCGCTAAGAATTTCTAAAAGCCTGCTGGAGGCAAATGTATGCCTTTTTGAAGTATATTTAAACCTAAGTCTGACAACTGCATTACGCTATTTGGCTCTTTTCATTTGGTTTCCTTTTACACATAATCTACATATTAGATTAAAATCTTGTGTCAGTTTGCAGCACAATCCTGTTGTTCATTGTGGTTCTCCATATTCCAGAGAAACCCCATTGGAAATCTAACATTCTAGAATGGCCTTGTTAGTTCAAATGCTATATACACTGATATCAGCACTAAGCAACAGTTTAGACTCAATGGAGATGCAATCTTATTGGGAATGACCAGATAATACAATGATTTTCTTTATCCATTCTGGATCTTTTTTTTTCCACCTTTTACCATTTTATGAATAAGCTTTGAAACTTGGCTCACCTGTTGTAGATTTAACCCATTCCAGATACAATAAAAATGTAAGTTTTACAGACAAGCATAATTGAACTATCTGAAAGAAGCACTCCAGGGGATGACCTTGATAATACCAATTGATGTAGATATTGTTGCATTCTAAATTAGAATGACATTAGATATAATCAGATCTTCTATTCAGAAGCAAAGTGTAATTTTACAACAGGACTACGGACCTGGGTCAATTTGCATATATCAGAAGTTTGCTTACATCAGAGGATCACAGAGGTTTAACTGATGAGAGGAACTGAGGAATAACATATTGACACACCTATTTGACCTTTGCTCACCATAATTTAAGCAAACCAGATTACTGTAAAAGACTTCAGAAAAGCAAAATAACATATATATATCCCTTGCTATGAACAGTCAGGCAATCACTTCCACCATAACTAGTATAATTAAATCTGCTTTAAAGAATTAATCTGCTCCAGGAAAATGCTTCTCTGTAATATGTACAGCCATGAGGCCAAACCACATGGCCTCGGCTTTGAATCAAAAACAAACTGATGTCATTTCAGAAGGTGACAAAAATATCTGATAATCCGCAGACTTTCTCATGTTTATAATCCAGTCCTAGCAGTTATTGCATTTGTAAGTGTAGCATTACTTTATCCAGGAAAGACAGAGTTGCCTCGGAGTCAGGGCAGTCTAAACTCACAAGATTGATTCTTCGGATGAGGAATCTCTGCAGTAGAGAAGAGAGACAGTTAGATGTGAGCATTTAGAAGACAGATATATGAATCTCGAAGGGATTGATGAGGTAGATCCCAAGCGATCGTTTGCTTCAGCTGAAGAGGCTGGAAATACTGGGCAGCAACTCAGAATAAGTGGGCTGAAAATTAGAATTGTGATGGTCTTGAGTTTATTTGAGCAGGAGGCTACAGGACTTGGAATTTTCTACCTCAAGAAGTCCATGAGTGCATGCTCATGGCTGAAAATGACAGGTTTTATTCAACATAAAATGAATCAGGAAGTTAGGCATAAGAACAGGATCAGTCAAGGTCTAACTAAATGAAGGAGCAAGTTGATGAGGTCATGGGTCCTATTTACAATATATTCCTTATATCTGTGTAACGCACTGTAAGGTTTCACTGCTAATGTAATGGTTTCTCTGTAGCAGCAACGTTTGGGTTATGACTAGAGATAACGGGGCTTTGGAATGTGGGGCTATCCAATGAGAGGGATGTTGTTCTTTCTTGTGGGTCTGGAAGCTGGGATTTTGCGGTCTTTTGCCAGGGAGAGATGAGGAGAGAAGACACAAATGGAGAGTTGGTAGACTGCCAGACAGAGTGGACTTGGAGCAAGGGTCTGAAGGTCTGGGACGTTCAAAGGAGGTTGATGGTGGACGAATGGCCTTATCCGTGAGCTCCAACATTGCGCATTAGGCTGTTTCATGAGAATGGGCCCTTTTTCTTTTTTTGTTTCTGTACTAACCATATAATCAAATTAAGAATTATAAAGCTCAATCGTTTAATCACATATTGTGTACTGTTTGTTATTTCAGGGTACTCATTTGCAACAGGGGACACATCGTACAGCATCCACCCAAACGAGATTTCTTAAATTTGGCTGGGCCGAGGGCTGTCTTCCCCTAGATTAAGCCGCAAGCCAAACCAAGAGTTACATCTGTTCTAAATAAGCTATCAGTGAGTAAGTGACAGTGGATTGGATTATTACCTCGTTACTGATGATTGAGAGTAAACTGAGGGATGGACTAGATTTCTCTTGTCATTCGTGGGCAGGGGAAGAAAACACGTGGTTAAATAGATTCCACTACTGTGGTCGTAATTTCACAAGGTGTCCGGTGGAGCTGCGAGTTCTGGAGCGCTATTCTTTCGAGCTCCAGCTTGGATGTAGTCTGGTGTTACAGGCTTTGCCGTTCCAGATGGTCACAACCTATACTTGTCATGTGGAGCAAATGAGGACGTTTCAAGACGATTTTCTGGATATTCGAGATCTCAGGAGGAAGCTGAGGCAAATTGTTTACATAGCCCACTGGCAGCCCATAGCTGGAAAATGTTTGTCTTGTCTTTACTACTCTCATGCTAGGCCCTGTCATTGGAGAATAGGGATTTTTGTAGATCTTCCCCCTTCTCTGAGATGTTAGCTGTTTATTTGTCTACTACAATGTATGACTGAAAAGCATGTGGTAATTAACATAATCCAACTCCAGATGTTCTCCCCAGCAATTAGTAAGAAATGCTAAGTGCATGTGTCATGTCAAGAATTTTAATTGCTAGACACTGCAGCAGAAACACGAATCTGAGAAGCATAGGGTTCACAGGTGAGATACAACGTGCAATGGTAAAAACTAATCTTTGCTAAATTCTACCAAGGAAAGGAAAAGATTCACAAGGACACTGCCAGGAGTGGAAGGTTTGAATTATAACAGGAGACTGGATAGGCTGGGTGTGTTTTGCTTGGAATAGAGGAGACTGAAGGGCGATCTTACAGAGGTTTATAAAATCATGAGGGGCATAGGCAAGGTGAATGGTCACAGTCTTTTTCACAGGATGGGGGAACCTAAAACTAAATATAAGAAGTAGATTTAAGGTGAGAGAGGAAAGATTTAGGCACAACTTTTTTTCACAGAGGTTGGTGGGTGTATGAAACTAACATCCAGGGGTCGTAGAGGGAGGCAGAACTAAAATGTTTACAAGATGTTGGATAGGAAATGATTAGAAGGATAAATGTCATATGCAGACAAATGGGACTAGCTCAGGTAGACAGCTCAGTCAGCTTGAACGTGTTTGGCTGAAGGGCCTTTTGTAGCTTCATGGCCCTAAAACTCAGAAGGCAGATTTTGATGGATTAAGAACTAATGTACCTGTATCTTCTCTTCAAAGACCGAGATGGATTTAATTATGATTAATGACATCACAAAATATACATTATTTGAAGTTAATATTGACAGAAAAAAAGTGAATGGAAGTACAGTGTGATTGTACGAATATATCTTTAAACATGCTGCTGCTATTTTGGTGCATTTTCAAGATACTAATAGAAACAATTAATTTGTGTAATATACTTTATGTAAGTGGACCTCAAACCCCACTTGAATTTGAAATGTCAGCTTGCAACGTGCTACCCCTGTCGAAGCCTTTACACTATTTAAAATTCACCCAATCAGAGAAAGCCAACTCACAATCACAGACCGCAAGTACTTACTCACTTTATTCCTCAGCAAGCTGTTTTGGAAATCCATGGTGTCAGCATCACACATTTGAGCCAGCAGTCATAAACACAAGATAATCTGTGGCTGCTGGAAATCCAGATTAATACACACCAGGCTCCACCTATCACCT
Organism: Mobula birostris; assembly: GCF_030028105.1. Lineage (NCBI taxonomy): Eukaryota > Metazoa > Chordata > Chondrichthyes > Myliobatiformes > Myliobatidae > Mobula > Mobula birostris. Next base: position 149,137,998 of record NC_092375.1, on the reverse strand, counting down.
TCCAGCTTGTACTCCTTCCTTCTTATTCTGGCTTCTTCTCTCTTCCTTTCCAGTCTTGCTGAAGGGTCTCGGCCCAAAATACTGACTCTTCATTGATGTTGTCAGACCTGCTCAGTTCGTCCAACATTTTGTGTACATTTGAGCCAGGCTCTGATTGCACACTAATTAAATGGATTCATTTACAGAAACTATACATTATACTGTATAAACTGCATAAGTTTACATGCAATGACTACATCAATCTTCTGATTTTTTTCTAAGTGCACTCTGTGACAGAGAGAAACACAGCCAACCTTTCCAGCACCAGTACCTGTTTTCAGTTCTGCTTCTCCCACACGATCTAGTTCCCATGCATTTGAGATCCAGCTTCTGCTCCTTCACTGGGTGAAATGTTGGGCTGCCTAAAAGCACAGTTAACAGGTTCATGTTTCCTCTGATGGTCCCACGGTCTCATTTCCAGCCTCAATGATCTATACATATAGTAGGTGTTGTTCAGTCCTCTCAAATTCTTGGCCTAAAGTACTCAATTTAAAAATTGGGTGCTCTTGAAAGATTTGAATATGCATTCTTCCTGTCTAAATTAAGAAGTAATTTATGTGAAAGAAGTTTCTGCAAAGCATAATTAGGTATTGTGTAACTGTAAATGTATATATTTTACCAGATATAGAAGGAAGCTCAGAACAGAAGGACATCTCTTTACGACAGAGATGAGGGATGTCTTTAGCCAGAGGACAGTGAATCTGTGGAATTCATTGCCACTTGTGGCTGTGGAGGCCAAGTTATTGGGTATAGTTAAAGCAGAGGTTGATCGGTTCTTGATTAGTAAGGGCATCAAAGGTTACAGGGAGAAGGTAGAATGGGGTTGAGGGGGAAAATAAATCAGCCACGATCAAATAGGAGAGCAGACTCAATGGACCGAATGACCTAAATTCTGCGCCTATGTCTTATGGCTTTATAGATTTGTGGAGAAGTTGAATCCAAAGGCCAAAGAAAACATTAAGATTTATGGCAGACACAGATACTTCTGTGAAGCTATCTGTTCCTCGGTTGGTCGTCCCTCAGCCTAACTCCATATAGAGACTATCCCAAACAAAACATCACTGATACTAACATGTGGTGTCCTGGGGTGTTACAAGCAACACTGTTGAAGTTTCCAAATCAGTAGCTCTTGTGTATCCGTATTTGCCCTGGGTGATGCTCTATTAAAACTTGCTCTTTGAGTTGGCTTGAACTTTCAGGTTCACCTGCATTATAATTTCAAAATAACCAGTAGAATATCTCGGATTTATAACCTGAAACAACAAAGCACCTGTGTCAGGTGAATATTATCCTTCCAGCTGAGGCAGATGAGTCCAGCAGAAACTGAAAGTTATAGCTAAGTTTCTCATTTTAGTTCCGGTAAGCACAAAACTTGATTCTCAGTTTCTTTGAAAATATAACATTAGATTTGAACTTATTCCTCAAATGCTACTGAGGATATATTTTAAAGTGAAGATTTCTTTGAAGATTAGACAGATCATCAATACAGTTTTAATTTCAATCACTTGTTCCTTGTATCCACTTCCTTCAAATTCATTGCAAGATTTGCCTCTGTCAGAAACCTACTTATTCAAATCCCACCCTGAACACTCAAGAACAATAACTTAATCTGATCAGCTAATGAACACTGATCGGTCAGAGATGCTGTTTTCCAGATGAATTGCCAAATCAGTGATAGATTCATGCCGCGATTGCAATGAGGATTATTGTATCCTGACCTACCTTTCCATGGGTCTTTCACTCAAGCAACACTGCAACAACAGATTGTTATTTTGGGGAGCTTGACACTATCGCACTGTTATCCTGACTGAGGTACATTTGAAATTGGCTACAATACGCACAATGCACTGGAGGAGCTCAGCAGGTCGGGCAGCGTCTATGGATGGGAATAAAGAGTCGACGTTTTGGGCCAAGATCCTTCATCAGGAGTGGAAAGGAAGGGAGGAAGAAGTCAGAAATCCGAGTCATTGGCTGCAGCCTTAAATATCTCATCGGCTGGAACATCCTGAAGGAGACTTGACTGGAGTTAAATAATAAAATATATCTGCATTTCTTTCACTTCAGTGGTCCAATACATATAATTAAAGGGGATTGTTACAATTAAGTTATGAGATTAGTTTTTAAAAATAAAATTGCTCAGATTTGCACATCTTTGAAAAAAAACATATTACATTGGAAGCAACGAAGTAGTGGTATTTACCCTGCAGAGGTTATAAATGTAGATGACTATTGCTGAAATCATTTCCCACAGGACAACATGCTCAGGACAGCAGGATAATGCGGCTGGTCAATTTGCTGCCTCGTATCTCCAGCAAAGCAGGTTTGATCCTGACCTTGAGTTATTCTCAGGGCGCAGTTTGTATTTTGTCCCTGTGGTTTTCTCCCAGATGCTCCGCTTTCCCCCCACATTCCAAAAACATGCCTATCTTTATGTAAATAGAATACAATAAATTACTGCTTGTGTAGGTGGATGGTAGGAAAGTCAGAATAAAGTTAATGGACATATAAGAGAGAATAGATTACAGAGATGTGTGTGGGGGAGTGGGAATGTGTTAGGAGCTAGCATGGTCTTGAGGAACTGAGTGGCCTCATTCTATATCATATTTATCTGATGATCAAGAGGCCTAAGTTCAAATCCAACCCATGCATTTAGGATATTTACGTGCATTTACTTAAGATAACTCTGGAATTTATCTAAGCAAATCTGGTTTCATTACTGTACTGGTAACTGTGAAACTGTGGACTGTTCTTGAGAACACAAGTGGTTCACCCTGGTGCATTTGGCAGGAAATCTGCCATCCTTAACTGGTCTGGCCTGTACGTGATTGCAGAGCCACACAACTTTGAGTTGCCTTCTGAATTTTTCCCCCAACCCATTCTTTTTGCAGATGCTTTGGAATTGGCAGTAAATGCCTTCTCAGTAGTGACAGCCAAGATCTTGCAAGTGAATAACAAAAATATCTGCTTTAGTAAATGGATTGATCACTTAACTATTACATAAAATGAATATAGAACACACTAAAATACTCAGCAGATCAGGCAGAGACAGAAACATAGTTAATGTTCCAGGTCAGTGACCTAACCAGAATTTTAATAGTCATACTGACTTTAACCACAGTCAACCTGATCAGGAGAAGTGAGAGGGGATGAATCCATGGAAGAGTGTCTTTTACGTTCCTGCTTGACAATCAAGAGGAGCAAGAAGTTTTCATCCGTTCCAAACAAGCTGTCCATTAAATCTGTCCTCCCCCCCATCCCTCAAATCACCAATCCATCCATAATCACTGTTGTAATAAATGCCTGAAGCAGAATTTTCCCAAAACAGGACTCTCCAGTAACCCACTATTACTGCAGAACCTCCTCCCTTCTAGACCCATCCCACCATCACCATCTCACCCACTCCTGCTACAGACCTCAAAGAGAAATATTGAAACTAGCTTTATATGTCACTTGTACATCGAAATAGCGATACATATAGTTGAAATGCGCCGTTTCCATTTCATGTCAAATCGGCAAGGATTGCGCTGGCGGAAACCCGCAGGTGTCGCCATGTTTCTGGCATCCCATAATACACTAACTCTAACCCATACATCTTTCACATGTGGGAGGAAACCGGAGCACCCGATCATGCAGAGAACATACAAACTCTTTACTGATGTAACCCTCAGGCTTACCCAGCTCATGTTCGTCTAGGGGAATCAGCCTTCGGCCCCGCCAAACTGGGTAATCACGTTTGTGTGAGTGCTGTGCAATGTACCTCCAGTTACAAACCCTCAATGCAAAATATCAGACAGTACACCATATGCAATTAAATGATAGACTTTATGAATCTTAATCTGAATATAGGGTTAGTAATGAAAATAAACAAAACAAAATAAAAGGGCCCATGTCAAAGTCAAAGTCAAGTTGGAGCTCACTCAGTAGTCATTCTTCCACCATCGGTTTCCTCCGAACGCCGCTGACCTTCGGACCCTCAGATCCCAGTCCACTCCGTCCGGTGTTCTACCAGCTCTCTCCACACTCGTCCTCCCTCTTCATCTCTTCTCAACAAAAGACTGCGAAAACCCGGCTCCCAGACACACAAGAAAGAACAACATTTCTCCCATTGGATAGCCACTGAATGCCAAAGTCCCGTTATCTCTAGTCATAACCCAAACATTACTGCTACAGAGAAACCATTACCTTAACAGTGGAACATTACATAGAAGCCATTACAATAGCCTTAGCAGTGAAACCTTACAGAGTGTTACACTGATAAACATGAGAATGAAAGCCTAATCAGTGATTGCTGGCACCGTTATGTGATTGTGCCAACTGCTGCACTCTCATGCCACTCTTTCTGGCCTTATCAGCCTTGTGAAGCAAGCTTCTTGCCCAAATGCCCCCATACCAGCCGATCAAACACCCTGGGAGTGAAACCCCACTGAAAGGAGGCTGGCTGTCAGAATTTGGGGCGCATACAGGATCACCAGCCTCACAAGCCATTCCATACAGAACTCCTGTTCATGCAAAGTGCCTGGCATTAGTTTTAGTAATGTTCTCCAAATAACTGACCAATACTTTCTCATATCTCTTATTAAGGAGAAGCAATTTCTCCCTGTAGAATATCTACTATTCACTGACTGAAAATTAAGAACTTTCTTTTGGGCAATGTATTTCAAACAATGAGGTCAGTAAGTAATAAGTCTGATGGTTAATCTGCTCCCAGGGTATTCCTTGTGCAGAGCGTCAATAATTCCTGTCTACGCTGCCGAACTAATTAGATGGGACTGAAATACTGAAGTGGTTTTTAGAGGCATTCACAAACTTGACATATTGCAAACTGCATCTTGCAGGTGGGATTGGCTTGTATTTAACAAGTGCAAAACAGTTCAGGCTGCAGGCAATCGAAGCAGTGAACTGCATTCAATGTTTTCAAGAGCAGGTGGCACGCGAGATGTGCACACACTGTGGCTTAATGTCTTATATCTCCAAATCAGATCCGACCCTATATCTGAGTAAATCAGGCACCTTAAAAAAAAGGCAGAAAACTGTATCACTTAGCTTTTTAAAGGAAAATATTAATTTAACACAAGGTATGAATGAGATCACATCCTTTGCGAAAGTGGACTAGCACCTCTGCTCAGGTTACTGCGTGTGACGATTTCCCCACTGTTTGAGACACATCAGATGACACCCCTATTCATACGATGACTATATCTGCCCTATCAAATGCAACTTTGTGCAAAAAAAGCATTTTGAACACAAAGAAAATATAAACTAAACATCAGTTATCCAAAATTATACAAGAAATAACACAATTAGAACTAAAAGGAAACAAAATCTGTTGTAGTGCAAAATTATCATAGTGTTGTTGTTCTGAAGGAGTAATTGGGGCTCGGCCAGTTAGTTCAAGAACTAAATGATTGAAGGGATGTAGCTGTTCTTGAATCTGGTGGTGTGGGACTTTAATCTTCTGTACTTCCTGCTGTGAGAAGGTGGCATGGCCCAGATGACGGGGATCGTTGATGGTGGATTTCGCCTTCATGAAGCAGCATGCCATGTAGATACTTCCAATGGTAGGCTGAGATATGTCCATGGTGTACTTAGTCCACTACCCTCTGCACATTCCAATAGGCGTAGCAGACCATGATGCAACCAGTCAGGATATTTTCATCAGTACCTCTGTAGAAGTTTGTTAGTGTGTTTATGACAAGCCAAATTCCCTTAACCTCCTGGAGTCACCTGCATTCACTTTGTAACAAAGGGGAGTATTTCACTTTCCTTTTTAATTACTTGCTGCACCTGCATGCTAATTTATTTTATTTCATGTATGTGGATACCTACCTCCTTTGGTACAGTGTCCTGTAGTCTCTCTCTATTGAAATAAAATCCTGACTTTCCATTCTTCCTGATTTAGGTTCTTCTCTCCATTTTGCTCTTAGATTTCCCACTGTTATTGTGAGGTCTTTCACATTTTCTGCAGTGTAAACCTATACAAAATATATGTTCAAAGTCTCAACCACTTGCTTACGAACAATTGTTCATCGCCCAGATTCATCCTCCAAGTGACCAATGTCTACCCTGCATCTCCCCAAATGTTGTTGTATCTGCCTCCAACACCTGGCATAGTGTTCGTCTGGAAAAGCATCGACAGGGAAGAACATTATTTGCATCGGCCTGGAGCTCACTCTGACATATCCAGTAAGGTCTTAAAGTTGATCCACTGTTTAGAGATTCTTGCTTTTGGAGGTGACAATCCTCGTCACTTTCTACAGGACTTTGATTCACAAACCTACTAGGTTCCTGGCTCATTTGGTACACAGAATATCCTTTGTCTTTCTGCCTTCTGCACACAACTCCAACTTATATTTAAACAAATTGTGGATCCCCCTGCCTGTCTCTTCCATGGCAGCCATAATTGTGTGTTGCAGCCACTTGACCTCCATGGGTGTGTGCCTTTGGGACCTGATTCCCCAAAGGTGCTAGCAGGTGTCAGAAGTCCCGTAGACAATGTTTGGGCCCCATGTTATTGTGTGTTTCAGGATATAAAGCACCCTAGCATTTCCAAAAGTTATTTTGGCCGATGTTTCAATTTGTAGGGTTCTGATTCTGTTAGTGGCTCCATGAACAACAAAAAAAGGGTAAAAATCCAGTTACCAGGTTCCGTTATCTTGATTGCACTTTGCAATGGTTCCAATCTGGTTAATGCCTCAAAGCGGTGAGAGTATTTGCACATTCTTTCTGCTAATATTTTGCGACATTACTTTTCAGTAAAAAAACATGAACATTGTAATTTGATATGGAAATTATCATAAGGGATAAGGAGGTGGGTTGTCTTGGGGTTAGAGGACTGTGCATGTGCATGTGAGAGTGAAATGGTTCTTGTTTTGCTATTGTGTTCTGTGTCGTTCTGCGGGGTATTGTGGGTGTGCTATGTTGGTGCTGGAATGTGTGATTGCCCCAGACCCCCGCACACCCTCAAGTGTGTTGGTCGTTGACACAAATGACATATTTCACTGTATGCTTCAAAGTACAAACAATAAATGTTCTTGAATCTTGAGAATCTTAATTTTGAATCAATTGTTAATACAGCACCATTTGCAAAAATCAGATGAACAGTTTTAGACAGGGTATTATTGATTCACTCTGTATATTCAAAAACACATTCTGGTCAATTACCACTCTTGCCGAATATGCGCTGATAACAATTGTACCTTGAGAGGAGTTAAACCGCCTTTCAATTAGGCTGTTTGATTTCAGGGTTCAGTACAACATCAGAGTGCATGCTCCAGTTTGTAAATACTGGGGATCACAAATAAATATGTACCATTTTGTCAATGCTATGACAATAGACAATAGACAATAAGTGCAGGAGTAGGTCATTCAGCCCTTCGAGCCAGCACCACCATTCACTGTGATCATGGCTGATCATCCACAATCAGTACCCTTTTTTTAATGCTAGGCAGCTTACTGCTTAGTAGCAATCATAAAATTAATCTGTAAGAAAGAAAAAGTTGGGAAAATTTCAATTGAATCCCATACAGACTAAGGAGAAGTTACATTGGACAATACGGAAATGGCTAAGTCATTAAACAAATTTTCAACATCTGTTTTGACGGAAGAATTCACAGAAACTTTCTTGCAAACAGTGGAAAAAAAGCTATGATTATTATTGGTTTATTGTTGTTACATGGACCAAGATACAGTGAATAGCTTGTGTTGCATATTGTTTATACGTATCAAATCATTACCAGAATAATGTAAAAAATGTAACAATGCAGAATGAAGTGTAAAAGCAACAAAAAAGTGCAGTGCAGGTATATGATGAAGTGCAAGATCATAACCAGGCAAATGGTAAGGCGAAGAGTCTATCTTATAGTTGAACAGGTCTGTTTCAGAGTCTGATAACATTGGGATAAAAGTTGTCCTTGCGCCTGGTGGTACATGTTTTCAGGCTTTTGAATCCTCTACCTGATGGGGGAAGGGAGAAGAGAGAATATCCAGGATGGGTTGTGTCTTTGATTATGCTGGCTGCTCTGCTGAGGCAGTAAGAATTATAGACAAAGCCTACAGAGAACAGGCTGGTTCCTGTGATGTGGTGACCTGTGTCCACAACTCTCTGTAGTTTCTTGCAGTCATGTGCAGAGCAATTGCCATACCAACCTGCTATGCATCCACTCAGGATGCCTTCTATAGTGAATCAGTGTTGAAGGCAACAAGTAACATTTCTTTTGCCTCCTGAGGAAGTAGAGGTGTTGGTGTTTAGAATGAACAAAGAGCTGAAGGTAGTTAACATTGGTATCAAAATAATAGAGGAGAAATTAAGATAAGTCAGTAAATCCTTAGGACTACTGCAAGTCAAGTTTTGAAAGAGGTGATTATGGAGATAGTGGATGCCTGATTGTCACCTTGCAAAATTCTGCAGATTTTGGAGTAGTTCCCACAGACAGGAAAAGGCTGCATAAGTAACAACATTACTTATAAAGGAAGGAGAAAGAAAATGGGGAACCAGATAGCAGTTAGCCTGACATTGGCAGAGAGGAAATGGTAGTCAAAATAATAAATAATTTTTGCATTGCACCTAAATAAACTAGGATTGAGAAAGTCAGAATCGAGTTAAGGATGGGAAATCAAGTTTGACATTTTTTTGTGGTTGTAGCTAACATTACCCATAACAATATTAAAGAAAATTAGAGCACTTGGGATTGGGAGTAATATACTGGTATGGACTGAGAAAGCAGAGAACAGAAATTAGCAGGTAATTTTCATATTGGGAGGTTGAAGTTTGTGGAGTGCTACAGGGATTGGAACTGGGATCCAGCTGTTGATAATCAAGTTTAATGCTTTGGAAGAGGAGACCCAGTATAATATTTCCATGGCTGCTGATGACATTAAGCTTTAGATGGTGGTGTGGATTGCAAAGAGGATGCAGAGAAGTTTAAGGGGACATTTGACAGGTTAAGTGAAAAGGCACGGATTTGTCAAATGGAATAAAGTGAGTAAAATAGTGAGCCCATCCACTTGGGTTCAGAAAAAAAAATAGAACAACAAAATATGTTTCAAACTGGTGAGAGTTTAAAAGATTTTGAGTTTCAGAGACAAATAGCTGAACTGGTAAACAAATCAAAGCAAGTTATGCAGAGCCAGCTAACAGTTTCAAAAAGCAAATGGCACATTGGTCTATTTTGCAAGAGGATTTGAAAACAAGATCAAAGACTTTTTACTGCAATTATTACAGAGCCGTGATGAGGCCACCCCTGAAATATTGTGTCAAGGTCTGGTCTCTTCTAGTAAAAACGATATAGTTACAAAGGACGGAGGGCAGAGTAGGTGTAAAGTTGATGCTTACCCTGACTGGGTTGTTTGGAACCCAGAGTCACTACCTCTAAGCAAAGGGCTTGCCAATCTGAATATTAAAAGAAATTGGCAGGGATCCAGGATAGTGAATTCCAAAGATTTGTCACGTTCACCTCAATTGGAAAAGGTGCCTACTTACTGGCACTTTGTTCTTTGTTCCAGGTTTCTCAGATGGAGGAAACATAGTCCCTGTTAACCCTGTCAGAATTTGGTAAGTTTCAGTGAAGTTACTTCCCATTCTTCTGAGCTCTAGAGCATACACAGTCTCTCCTCATACATCCCAGCAACTAGTCGAGTGAATCCGTACTGCAGTCTCTCTTTGGAAAGTATATCCTTTTGGGTAAGAAGACCAAAATTGTGCACAGCACATCAATATGTTTCTACATATTTTAAGTGACAAGCTCTACATTATTGGTTTGATATTGTTATTGGATTGGTATGGAGTTAGTGGAAGTCTTGGGGAGTTCTCTGACAGATGTGCAATTCTTTCCCCAACCCAACATCCCATCAAACATTCCTGTTGTTACTGTGAACTGTGGACCATTCACCATCAGGCATTGTGCATGTGATACTGAAATGCTGCAGATGGCCATGGAGAGCATTGGAGTACTTAAGCTTCAAATTAGGAAGTGCAAGGAGGAGAGGAAGATGTGGAAATCAGGCAAAATTCCTAACGGTGTAATGAACAACTGGTCACACTGCAGGCAAGAAAGCTGAGCCCAGTGCCCGGCATTGCACTCAAACTTTACACCTCTGGGCTTAACCTGAGCTGGGAGATGGGAAAACACTCATGCCTGGAAATTCACCCTTTAGTAAACCACCAGCTGGGGTATTTGTCCCCTAAAGTACATTGCCGTGATGTCAATACAATGGAATTTCCAAAGTCGCCACTACATTCTGCGTTTAGCGCGGTTGACCAGGAAAGCTGTGGAGCTGAAGTGCTCAGGTGCCTGTAAGACCTGAAGGGAAGTGTTTACTCAATATCTGGTCGAAAGGAAAAGAAAACCTTTGGTGAGTGCAGAGGTGGAACAGTAATAGTAAGCACCAGCCTCTCAGCTGAGAGTGCCAAGGGATTGAACAGGACTGAATTCAAAAAGGATGCAACAGAGGAACAATCAAAGGCAGGAGCATTCACTCTCCTCCCATACAGCCTGTGCTTTATGATTTCAACCACCATGGTCCCAGATGTTCAGGCTGAGCATTAGTTTGATTGGAAGGACCACAAGCAAGGAGAGGTGAAATAGTTGAGAATGGATGTAAGTGAGAAAGTATTCCCACACAACTGACTCTTCGTTGCTGTAATCCTTTGTTTGATTATCTGCTCATACACAGGTTTGGAGAAGAACCAAGTTCTGAGAACAATGGGATCTGGTCAAATACTTTGTTCATTCCAGTGACTGAGTCATGAGTCTGAAGTCCACTGGGAAAGCTGTTGTCCACCAGTCTGCCAGAGGCCCAGCTGCCTGTCCTGGGGGTGGGGGACAATCTGTGTGGGTGGGTGGGGGGGAAAGGAGCTTGCTTTGCTGTTGTAACACACACAGAATGCTGGAGGAGCTCAGCAGGCCAGGCAGCATCTATGGAAAAGAGCAAACAGCCGACATTTCACACCGAGAACCTTCATCAGGGCTGGAGAAAAAAGATGAGAAGAAGAAGTTGGGGGGGGGCAAGGGGAGGAAGAAGTACCAGGTGGTAGGTGATAGGTGAAACCAGGACAGAGGGAGGGGTGAAATAAAGAAAAAAGCTGAGAAATCGATTCATGAAAGAGATACAGGGCTGGAGGAGGGTGAATCTGATAGGAGAGGAGCGAAGACCATGGAAGAAAGAGAAGGAGGAGGAACACCAGAGGGAGATTATGGGCAGGTAAGGAGATAAGATGAGAGAGGGAAACAGGAACGGGGAATGGTAAACGGTGGGGGTAATTACCAGATGGCCATGTCATCACGTTGGAGGCTACCAGACAGAATATAAGGTATTGCTCCTCCAACCTGAGTGTGGCCTCATCGCAGCAGTAAAGGAGGCCATGGACTGACATGTCGGAATGGGAATTGGAAGTAGAATTGAAATGGGTGGTTACAAGGAGATCCTGATGTTTCTGGCAGACGTAGCATAGGTGCTTGGTGAAGTGGTCTCCAAATCTACGTCAGGTCTGACTGATCTACAGGAGGTCACACCGGGAGCATTGGATAGAGTAGATAACCCAAACAGACTCACAGGTGAAGTGTCCCCTCACCTGGAAGGACTGTTTGAGGCCCTGAATGGTGGTGAGGGAAGAGATGTAGGGGCAGGTGTGGCACTTGTTCCAGTTGCAAGAATAAGCACCAGGAGGGAGATCAGTGGAGAGGGACAAGTGGATGAGGCAGTCGTGTAGGGAGCAGTCCCTGTGGAAAATGGAAAGTGGGGAGGGGAGGGGAAGATGTGCTTGGTGGTGGAATCCCATTAGAGATGGTGGAAGTTACAGAGAAAGTTAGGGGAATTGAGAGTTATGGGGATAATGCAGGTAGGTGGAGATCAGCCATGATCTTATTGAATGGTGGAGTAGGCTCGATGGGCCGGATAGCCTACTCCAGCTCCTATTTCTTATGTTCTTAAGTAGAATTATGTACTGGATGCGGAGGCTAGTGGGTGGTAGGTGAGGACAAGAGGACCCTATCCCTGGTGGCGTGGTGGGAGGAGAGGGTGAGGGGAGGCATGCGCGAAATGGAAGAGATGTGGGTGAGGGGGCAGCATTGATGATGGAGGAAGGGAAGCACCTTTCTTTGAAGGAGGACATCTCAATAGTTCTGGAATGAAATGTTTCATCCTGAGGACAGATGCGGTGGAGACAGAGGAAGAGAGGGAAGGGGATGGCAGTTGACTATTGAATGTTTTGATAAGATAGTTCATGCTCTCTCTAATTATTTGATAGAAGTCAGAAATACATTGTATCAGTCCTTGAGCACAAACTCATCTTTTGCCCTTCTACATTTCACACTGTTGCCACAGAATTTTTCTCTCTAGAGCTTCACAGAGCAGAAACAGGTAGTTTAACAGAACTGGCCTCTACTGGAGTTTGTTCTCCACTTAAGGCCCTTCACACTCTACAATCAGTTGCCACTTTATTAGGTACCTAATAAAGTGGCCGCTGAGTGTATGGTTTGTGGTCTTCTGCTGTTGTGGCCTATGCACTTCAAGGTTTGACGTATTGTGTATTTTGAGACACTCTTCAGCACACCACTGTTGTAATGTGTGGTTATTTGAGTTACTGTCGCCTTCCTGTCAGCTTGAACCAGTCTGGCCATTCTCCTCTGACTTCTCTAATTAAAAAGGCATTTTCACCCACAAAACCTCCGCTCACTGGATGTTTTTTGTTTTTCACACCATTCTATCTAAACTCTAGACATAAATATCTCAGGAGATCAGCAGCTTCTGAGGTTCATAGACCTCTCCTTCTGGCACCAACAATCATTTTGCAGTCAAAATCACTTCGAGCACATTTCTTCTCCATTCTAATGTTAGATTTGAACAACACTAAACCTCTTGACCATGTCTGCATGCTTTCATGCATTGAGTTGCTGCCACGTGATTGGTTGATTAGATATTTTCATTAATGAGGTACCTAATAAAGTGGCCACTAAGAGCATAACATCAGTGCGGTATGGCTTTTATCTTTTAAAGTATTACTTTAAGGTTTGTGGCCTCACACAAACAGAGACTTCCTTCCTATTTCATCAAAGAGCATCTGGGGAAGCTAATGAGGGGATTGACAACTGAAAGGCAAGTCATGTTAAAATATCCTCACTTATCACCCTCTTCTTGGCAGCTTGAATTTCAGAAATCTAATTGTGGTCTTAATTTGCTGCAGGTGTCAATAATTCATTATACCCTGCCATTGCCCAGCGATCAGACAAAATTATTAGTACAACACCCATTGTGCTGTTAACATGAGAGGAAATTAGGGCTAGATGGGCTGACATGTTTTGCTTTGTAACTTCAATACATAAAACTCATGGAAAGAAAATCATGGGAGCTGGGAATAACTCATTTACATGTTGTTTTACTTCAGTGAGGTGCATGTATATGACACGTTGGCAAAGTATTTTTACGTATAGCTCATAATGAATTATTTAAATGACCAAAGAAGACCATAAGACCATAAGCGAGCATAATAGGAGCAAAATCATAATAAGCGAGATAGGAGCAAAATCAGGCCATTCATCCATTGAACCTGCCCTACCATTTCATCATGGTTGATTCATTTTCCCTCTCAACTCCTTTCTCCTGCCTTCTCCCCACAACCTATCACACCCTGACAATCAAGAAGTAATCAACCTCTGCCTTAAATACACCCAATGACCTGGCCTTCATAGACACCTGTGGCAACAAGTTCCACAGATTCACCACCTTCTGGTGAATCTCCTCATCTCAGTTGGAAATGGACCTCCCTCTATTCTGAGGCTGAGCCCTCTAGTCCTGGACTTCCCCACTATAGGAAACATCCTTTCCACTATCCTCTACCTAAGCCTTTCAACATACAATAGGTTTCAATGAGATCCTCCCTCACTCTTTTAAATTCCAGCAAGGACAGGCCCAGAGTCATCCAACGCTTCTCATACATTAACTCTCTCATTCCTGGAACCATTCTTGTGAACCTCCTCTGAATTCTTTCCAATGTCAGCACATCTTTTCTTCAATAAGAGGTCCAAAATTGTTCACAATACTCCAAGTGAGGCATCGCCAATGCTTTATAAAGCCTTAGCATTATATGCCTGTTTTCATATTTTAGTCCTCTTGAAATGAATGCTAACATTGCATTTGCCTTCCTCACCACCAATCTGCACGTTAACCTTTAGGGAATCCTGCACGAGGACTCCCAAGTCCCTTTGCATCTCGGATTTTTGAATTTTCTGCTCCTTTAGAAAATTGTCTATGCTTTTGTTCCTTCAGAATGAGAATCAGGTTTAATATCTCCCGCATATGTTGTTAAATTTATTGACTTTGCGACAGCAGTACAATGCAATGCATAATAATAGTGAGAAAAAACTAAATGACAGTAAATATATATATATAAAATAATTAAATTAAATAAGTAGTGCAAAAATACAAATAAAAAAGTAGTGAGGTCGTGTTCATAGGTTCAATGTCTATTCAGAAATCAGATGGCAGAGAGGAAGGCTATTCCTGAATCATTGAGTGTGTGCCTTCATGTTTCTGTACCTCCTTCCTGATGGTAGCAATGAGAACAAGGCATGACCTGGGTGATGGGAGTCTTTAATGATGCATGCTGCCTTTTTGAAGCATTGTTCCTTGAAGATATCCTGGAGTCTATGGATGCTCATGCTCATGATGGAGCTGACTAAGTTTACATCTCTCTGCAGCTTATATTGAACCTGTGCAGTAGCCACCACCCCACACACCCCCATACCAGACGGTGATGCAGCCTGTTAGAATGTTCTTCATGGTACATCTGTAGAAATCTTCAAGTGTTTATGGAGACATACCAAATCTTCTCAAACTCCTAATAAAATATAGCCACCTTCATGCCTCCTTTGTAGCTGCATCAGTATGTTGGATCCAGGTTAGATCCTTAGAGATGTTGACACTCAGGAATTTGAAATTGCTCACTCCTTCCACTTCTGATTCCTTTACGAGGACTGGTGTGTGTTCTCTTGTCTTATGCTTTCTGAAGTCCACAATCAGTTCTTTGGGCTTACTGATGTGAAGTGCAAATTTGTTGCTACAATGCCACTCAACTAGCTCTTATATCTCACTCCTGCATGCTCTCTCATCGCCTTCTGAAATTCTGCGAGCAACGTTTGTATCATCACCCAATTTATTGATAGCATTTGAGCTGTGCCTAGCCTCACAGTCAGGGGTGTAGAAAGAGTAGAGTAGTGGGCTAAGCGCACATCCCTGAGGAGTGCCAACATTGATTGACAGCAACATAGCAATGTTGTTTCTGATTTGCACGGGTTGTGGTCTACCAGTTAGGAAGTCGAGGATCCAGTTGCAGAGGGAGGTACAGAGGCCCAGATTCTGGAGCTTTTCAGTCAGAATTATAAGAATGATTGTGTTAAATGCTGAACTATAGTCAACAAGCAGCATCCTGACATAGATATTTGTATTGTCCAGGTGATCCAAGAGCCAGTGAGCTTGTGGCTGCTATAGACCTATTGTGGCAATTGACAAATTGCAGTGGGTCCAGGTCCTTGCTGAGACAGGAGTTAATTCTGTCCATAACAAAACTCTCAAAGCATTTCATCACTGTAGATGTAAGTGCTACTATACAATAGGCATTAAGGCAGCTCTCCCTGTTCATAGAAACATAGAAAATAGTTGCAGGAGTAGGCCATTCGGCCCTTCGAGCCTGCATCGCCATTCAGTATGA
The DNA here is from genome assembly GCF_030028105.1 of Mobula birostris. Lineage (NCBI taxonomy): Eukaryota > Metazoa > Chordata > Chondrichthyes > Myliobatiformes > Myliobatidae > Mobula > Mobula birostris. The sequence goes on along the minus strand of NC_092375.1, from coordinate 149,122,256 downwards.
TCATGGCTGATCATCCAACTCAGAACCCTGCACCAGCCTTCCCTCCATACCCCCTGATCCCTTTAGCCACAAGGGCCATATCTAACTCCCTCTTAAATATAGCCAATGAACTGGCCTCAACTGTTTCCTGTGGCAGAGAATTCCACAGATTCACCACTCTCTGGGAACTTGTATAATCTTCCTTTTGAAGCAGGTGGGAACTTCCGACTGTGGCAAGGAGAGATTACAAATGTATTTGAACACTTCTGCCAGTTGATTGGCACAGGTTTTCATAGCACTACCAGGTATACCTACGGGGCCTGTTGCCTTGCGAGCGCTCACCCTCTTGAAAAACAGCCTGACATCGGTCTCTGAGATAGAGATTGCAGAGTGACCAGGTGCTGCAGGAATCCACTTAGCTGTATTTTTATTCTCTTTTTCAAAGCGAGCATACAAAGCATTGAGCAGTGAAGCATCTCTGCCATTCGTGGCACCAAAGTGCCTGATCATACACTTCCTGACACTATATTCCATCTGCCACTTCTTTACCCATTCTCCTAATATACTGCCATACAACTACGAGATAGATATCCACTACACAGTAAACTTTGAATGATCCCATTCAGGCCTAAAGACTTAGTTACTGTGGAGGATTTCTTGCTCTTGTGAGATAATGTCTTTCCTTACAATTGTGTCACTTTGCTTGGCAGGTGAGACATGTGGCTGTGAAACATTTTCAGGTTCTGGGGCCTCCTCCATGGTACTTGCAGGAGTTGACACTGGGACTATAGGAAGTGGTCCTGACAGCTCTGGACACCTTTTGTCTCTAACCATTGACTCTGCTCTCCTCAGCTGAATAACCTGTTGTCTCCAGAGGGTATCAGACACAATCTCCACAGTGTGGGAGAGAGGTCAAGTTCTTTCCAAGTACTCACTTTTGATCACCTGTGTAGTCCTTTGCAGGACTGTTTGTCCGGGAGTGAAACATCAAACCGCTTTGATTGAGGAGCCCTCAGTTTGTCTCCGCTGTTTGTCCTGCATACTCCCTCTGAGATTGGATTTGAAGAGATCCAAACACGAGCGCAGGGGCTGGCCTGGGAGCAGCATAGCTGGTAAATTGTTAGCTCTAGAGTGTGCTGCATTGTGATATGCTGTCAGTACCTCCAGCTGAACTCTGTCTTTTTGTGTGTTTCCCCCTACCTGTCAGTGTGTGGTTTTATATTGCTATGTGCTCCTGTCCCCACTCCTGCTCTACTCCAGCCCCTGTATTACTGAATCCTCCATCTCTCATCTGTTTCTCATTATTTTACCTGTATTGCTGCCACCTGTGTCTCATTGTGCTCCACCTATCATCTGCCTCTCTGTTTATTGCTCCGTGTATTTCAGTCCTGTGTTGTCAGCCATTTGTTGCCAGATTGTGCCAATGAGTTTCCCTGAGCCTTTCTAGTATTTGTATCTATACTCTGTCTGTCTGAATATTGACTCTGCCTGTTTCCTGATTCTGGTTCTTGGATTTCTCTGGATGTTTTAATCTCTGCCTGAATTTTGATGCTGACTTTGTTTGCACCTTGGGATTTGTTACTCAATTAATATCACTGTGTGCACAGTACTGGGTCTGCCATTGGATCCCTGCTCCAGTGTCCTGTCATATACAGGGAGAAAATTAGCAAACTTGTGATTCAGTGTTAATACTGACATTGTTCTTTAGACTGGCCAAACTTTTCCAGCAGCCCATCCCAGTGCTGGTAAAATGGGGGATCTGGAGTTTGTGCTGCACATTTTGAGTGGTTATTTAGACCTGAATCAGTGCAGGGCCTTTTCTGGTTTCCTTTGGATCATCTCTTCTGTAATTGGGAGACTTTCAATTTACATTAATGAGAATATGTCAAGAGGAGTGTCCTCTTGTAAATTTTTCAGGTATTTCCTTTTACAGGAATACTTTTTCAGTATTTCTAGGGTTAATTGTCATCTTGAATTTGATCTTGTAATTGTGTCCTCCAGGAAACAGGGCCCACCTCTGGATTCATGATGATGCTGTTAGAGGAACAATCTTCTGTAAATTGAAAATGGGCACATGTGGTTGATGATCAGTAATAAAGGTGAACTTTCTCTCATACAAGTACTGATTGAAATGTTTTATAGCCCAAACCAGGCTCAGCTCTCTACCAATCTGTGCATAACTTCTCTCTGCAATGGTATGGGATTATGATGCAAAGGCTATGAAGTATTCTTAGTGATATGACTGCACAAATACCATAAGGCAAGGTAACATAGGCAAGTTTCACTGGACAACCTGGATCACAATGTGTGAGTATAGTATCTGATGACACTATTTCCTTTGCCTTTTGGAAAGATACCTCACAATGCTCTGACTATTGCTAAGTCTTCCTGATCTGTAGTAATGAGTTCAAGGGGTGGAGCACAGTAGTCAGGTTTGGAAGGAACCTATCATGGTAATTAACTAATCTGAAAAAGGACTGCAAGTGTGCCATGTCCTTTGGCCTTGGGGCATCCACCACTGCTTGGATTTTCTCAGCACACATGTAGGTCTTGTGTGTCAATGGTGTGACCACAGTAAGCTCTTCCTTCAGTTAGTCCTGATGAATGGGCTTGGCCTGAAACATTGACTGTACCACTTCCTAGAGATGCTGTCTGGCCTGCTGTGTGCACCAGCAACGTTGATGTGTGTTGCTTGAATTTCCAGCATCTGCAGAATTCCTTGTGTTTGCGACAGTAAGTGATACTTGGTTTAAATAATTCACATGTGTTGCATTGTGCCCTGAGCCATAATTTTCTAATCATTTTAACATTGTCTTGAGGTTTTGAAGATGTTCCTTGTCATCCTCACTGATAACAATGATGTCATCCAGCTAACACTGATGGCCTGGGCAGCCTTGCAGCTCCTGGTCCAGAGCTTTCTGCCAGTGTGCACATGTGGGCAACACTCCATAAATAAGCTGATTATAGTAATCAAGTACTTTGAGTGTTTATGTTGAGAAATATATTGGACTCTTCCATCTCTATCTGTAGGTAGGCCTCAGCTAAGTCCACTTTCAGTCTAGAAAGATTTGCAAAGATATCTCTCTCCTGGGCAGAGGCTATTGATCTACTTTCAGTATTGGGTCCATGGTGACTTTAAAATCACCACAGATCCCAACAGAACCATTCTACTGGGACCACCGGCACTACATATAGGCTCCACTCAACCTTGGAACAAATTCCTTCTGCCTTCATGCAATCTAGCTCACTGGCTACTGTGTCATGGATGGTATAAGGAATTGGATGAGCTTTGTAAAACTTGGGTGTGGCATTTTCATTTGACACTATTTTACCCTTGATATGTTTGAGTTTTCCAATACCATCCTTAAACAAACATTGTTGTGACATCATCCATTACATTTCAGTTGGCTGTGTTGCAGGGATGTGGCATTCAAATGGTGGGTGGATCACAATGCTGGCTCACCTTTTCTTACCATGGCCAAGCCAGGAGTGTTTCATAAACTGTACAGTATTTCTCTCAAACATCCACTATGTCAGAAAAGAATGTTCCTGGAAAGGGTACAAAGGGGAAAAGTGTAGTTCTAACATTGAAACAGAAAATGAAAATATGTAAAAAAATGAAGTAGAAGAAACTAAGGTTTTTAATGAAAGAATACAACTTTGGATCCTCCACAATTTTAGACAACTAAATTACAAAGTGGAAAGCTAAAGGAATCATTGTGAACTCTGAGAGTGATAAACTATAGTTTGGCAATGTATTTAATGGTTTATGTATTGAATATTAGTGCATTATGTAAAGTTTTTCTGAACAATTCTCATGCAATCAGCACATTCACCCCTGCTCCACATAGGTGCTAGAAGGCTGAGAGTATACTGTTTGAAAAGTTTAATTGTGCCAGTTTTTAGCACTTTTATCTGCTTAGCCCTAGTGCATTGTATCTGCTTGCACAATCTTTCAGGATTAATGAAGTTATTTTATTCAGAGCACCATGATAGATGTTTAATGGATAGTTTGCACATAACAGCCTGTCCTCTCCTTGGCTCCCTGGGAGCACTTGCATGCAAGTAAAGCCAGGGCCTTCACACTCTCCAGCTACAGCTGTAACCAATAAGTAACCAAAAAGAATACTCCAGCTGCCTAGGAGAACAGGTATGGTTTTATGGAAGCATGTGTTTACAATGTACAGGAACATCTGATGAGTCACAGTAACAATTGCTCTTGAGGTTGCTAGGCTCTTGCCAACAATGAGCAGTTGTTGAATTGGAAGGCACAGTGATGTCACCTGCCTCACTGTGGCACAGCCTGTGGTGCACTTTGACTCTCCTGTTCTTACGGCCGGTGACTAGTGATGCATATCAAAACCATCACCATCAGGCTTGCCAGGTTGGCTCAGGATCTGTGTGTGTGGGTTTTTTTTTTTGTGAACATATGAAGCAGAGGAGGGAAGCCCTTTGAATATTAGCTCCTGGTCTTAGCAATAGAGGGGATCTATTCTGTGTGGTTCTGAATGGCCACTGATCTTCTTGCTACTACCATGGGGTAGGAGGTACAGGAACCTTGGGTCTCACCACCAGATTCAGTAACAATTATTACCCTACTGTTATCCGGCTCCTGAATTGATGCAGATAGCTTCACTCACCACAACTAGGAGCTGATTGCACAACCTGCTGACCCACTTTCAAAGACTCCACAACTCTTGTTCTCAGTATCTATATGTTTGTCTTTTACACATAGGGTGGTTGTTAGTCTTTGTTTAGTTTCTCTCAAAGTATATTGTACTGCTTCATTTTCCTGTAAATGCCTGTGAGAAGATAACTGTCAGGGTGTATCTGGTGTCATATACTGCACATACTTTGAAAATAAATTTACATTGACTTTGAGGTGGAGAAGGGAACATAAAATAGAAACTGGTTTTCTAGTTCCAATATTAAAAGTTTTGATTTATGAAGTAGAAATTATTCTTCCTAACAATACCAATTAAGATCATTCATTTAGGCTAGTACCAGAAACTTGTCAATAAGTCTATGGGTAGACCCCAGAGGGCCTGATATAAAAACTACTTTGTTGTGTGGGGTTGCTGACAAATGCATGGACACAAGGCACCAGGTGTTCTTTTGGCTTTGAAAATTCCTGCACGTATTTGAGATACATTTTCCAGCCATCCTAAAGCGTAGGGAATTGGCTGACTGGGACAAGGTATCTACAGGAAAAATCCAAGGAAAAGATACTCCCAAAGTGGAGGGGATAAATGAGGGCCACGAGGAGCCAGAGCAGGATATGAACCCCGAGCTCTGAGGTGAAGCACTGCATAAGCCAGTGACTTAAAATAACATAGAATATGCCAATGCAACACACACACAATTCTAGAGCAGCTCAGCAGGTCAGGCAACAACTTTGGAGGAAAAGAAACTGATGCTGTTTTGTGCTGAGACCTTCCATTGGAACTCATATTTCTGCATCTGGAAATCTTGAGTAAATGGCAAAAATTTCTGAATATTAAGCAAATTCATATATTTAAAGTATCTATCTATACAAATTTTAAAGTGGGTGAAGGATCATGCTGAAGGGTCTTAGTATTGTCTGTTTACTCCCCTCTAATGATGCTGCCTGATGAGCTGAGTTCTTCCAACATATTGTGAGCCTTACTCTGTACTTACAGCATTGGCAGACTCTATCATGTCTCAGAGTATGCTGCTGATAGGTCATCCACATGAACCATTAAACTTTTCCCCCCTCTCTCTTCACATTACCCGACAATCAACAGGTTCCTGAACCAGCATGGATAACTTCATTCACCTCAATACTGAACTGATTCCACAACCTATGGGAACAACACCTTATATTCTGTCTGGGTAGCCTCCAACCTGATGGCATGAACATTGACTTTTCTAATTTCCACTAATGCCCCACCTCCTCCTTGTACCCCATCCATTATTTATTTATATACACACATTCTCGTTCCCTCTCGTTCCCCCTGGACCTCCTGTCCCATGATCCTCTCATATCCCCTTTGCCAATCACCTGTCCAGCTCTTGGCTCCATCCCTCCCCCTCCTGTCTTCTCCTATGATTTTGGATCTCCCCCTCCCCCTCCCACTTTCAAATCTCTTACTAACTCTTCCTTCAGTTAGTCCTGACGAAGGGTCTCAGCCTGAAACGTCGACTGTACCCCTTCCTAGAGATGCTGCCTGGCCTGCTGAGTTCACCAGCAACTTTGATGTGTGTTGCTTGAATTTCCAGCATCTGCAGAATTCCTGTTGGTTCCACAACCTATGGACTCATTTTCCTGAAAGTGAGCATGCAGGTACAGCAGGCAGTGAAGAAAGCTAATGGCATGCTGGCCTTCATGACAAGGGGAATTGAGTATAGGAGCAAAGGGGTCCTTCTGCAGTTGTACAGGGCCCTGGTGAGACCACACCTGGAATATTATGTACAGTTTTGGTCTCCAAATTTGAGGAAAGACATTCTAGCTATTGAGGGAGTGCAGCGTAGGTTCACGAGGTTAATTCCTAGGATGGTGGGACTGTCATATGTTGAAAGATTGGAGTGACTGGGGTTGTATACTCTGGAATTTAGAAGGTGAAAAGGGATCTTATTGAAACATATAAGATTATTAAGGGATTGGACACGCTGGAGGCAGGAAGCATGTTCCCAATGTTGGGTGAGTCCAGAACCAGAGGCCACAGTTTAAGAATAAGGGGTAGACAATTTAGAACGGAGTTGAGGAAAAACTTTTTCACACAGAGGGTTGTGGTTCTGTGGAATGTTCTGCCTCAGAAGGCAGTGGAGGTCAATTCTCTGGATTCTTTCAAAAAAGAGATGGATAGAGCTCTTAAAGATAGTGGAGTGAAGGGATATGGGGAGAAGGTAGGAACAGGGTACTGATTGTGGATGATTAACCATGATCACAGTAAATGGTGGTGCTTGCTCGAAGGGCTGAATGGCCTACTGCACCTATTGTCTGTTTTCAATTCATATTCTCGGTATTATTTTTGTTTCATTTGCTCAATTTGTCTTTTGAACATTGGTTATTTGGTCTTTGTCTAAGTATATTTTTTCATAAATTTGATCGTATTCCTTTATTTTCCTCAATGTCTGCAAGAAAATGCATCTGAAGATAGTATATGGTGACATATATGTATTTTGATAATAAATTTACTCTGACTTTGAGCGGGTGCAGGCAGAGGGGCTGCTAGCCGGCCACACTGATTCAAAGGGTGAGCAAGTGACCCTGCCCAGTCCTCCCTGCTCGTTTTGACTCAGCCCTGATTGTTGAAGCTCAAAGAAGAGCAGGCAGAGAGAAGGCACATGGAAGTGGCCCTGTTCCCATCCTTGCAGCTCTGCAACAGCTGGCACATCTAACCCTCTCCCTCTCCATCCCTCTGGTCTCCCAAATGCTCACTCATACGTATGAGCTGTACATAAGCTGGGCATTTGTAACCAGGAGAGGACCTGTAGTTACTCCATGTCAAGGCCTCAAGAATCTGCAGCTGTCCCTTGCTTCTGACAAATCAACATATAGAACGGAGATTGAAAATCTGGCTGAGGGGTGCCACCACCACAACAACCTCACTCAATGTCAGCTAGACCAAGGAGATGGTTATTGACTTCAGGGGGAGGAAACTGGAGGCCTATGTGTGAGTCCTCATGGGGGATTAGATGTGGAGAGTGTCAACAACTTTAAATTCCTTGATGTTAGAATATCAGAGGATCTGTCCTGGGTTCAGCATTGAAGTGTCATTATGAAGAAAGCACAGCACCTCTTTTAGAAGTTTGTGCAGATTTGGCATGTCATCTAAAATCCAGACAAACTTCTATTGATGTGTGGAGGAGAGTATATTGACCAGTTGCATCAGAGCCTGGTATGGAAACACCAAAGCCCCTGTATGGAAAAGGCTACAAACAGTAATGGATACAATCCAGTCCATCACGGTAAAGCCCTCCCAACCTCTGAGCACATCTGCACGAAGTGCTATCACAGGAGGGCAGCCTCTATCATCAGAGACCCCTGCCACACTGGTCATGCTCCTCTCTTGTTGCTGCCATCAGGAAGAAGCCATAGGAGCCTCAGGACTCTCACTACCATGTTCAGGAACATTTATTACCCCTCAACCATCAGGCTCATGAATTGGAGGGGGGTGCAGGGAATCACTATATAACTTCATTCAACTTCACTCGCTGTATCACTGAACTGTTCCCACAACCTACGGACTCACTTTCAAGGACTCTTCATCTCATGTTTTCAATATTTATTGCTCATTTACTTTTATTATTTTTTTTCTGTTGTTTTTAAACAATGTTTTTTTTTGCACACTGGTTGTTTGTCCTCCCTGTTGGGTGCAGTCTTTCACTGATTCTATTATGGTTCTTGGATTTACTGAGTATGCCCACAAGAAAACAAATCTCAGGGCTGTATATGGTGACATACATGTACTTTGATAATAAATTGACTTTGAACTTTGGTCCCACATTCTATTCCACAGTAACCGAAATATTAATGACACCAAGTTCAGGGAAAAATCATACCCTCAAAGGCTGACAATGTCTGCAGACTGACCGTGGATGGTAAAAAGCCAGGGAAGCTGGGGACTGAGAGATGGAGGCTGGGGTTAGGGTGAAATGTCTGGATGGCCTGATTCAACCCACACGTCTCATCAATACTTCTCTGTATAACAAATAGACCATTTCTGAAAAGGAGGCCTCAGGAACAATAAACATAAAATTCCCTTTGTGGACTCCGCAGCAATTAATGTTTATGTTTGGCTTCCTCTTTTCACTCTCCCAACTAATGTTGTACCTGCCCTGCTCTCTGGCTGTTCTCTGGACTCTGTTTGAAGATGACCCTTTCAGCTGACTTCGCAATGTTTATTTCAGGTCTGCCTCCCCTAACTCACAGTGGTTCAAAATAGTCAGGGTCATCTTATCAATATCTGCAAGCACTAAAACATCTCCTTGAAGCTGGTATGTGGTCCACACAGAGCAGCTGAGCTGGAACTGGTAATTGTGACCAAAAGAGAGCAAAAAGGTTTAGTCCAACCAACTTTGGGAAATGGGAGTCTGCGACACAAATCCATTTCATTTTTAGAGCAACAAATAAAAATGCTGGAGGAACTCAGCAGGTCAAGCTGAGCTCTGATGAAGGATCTCAACCAGAAACATCACTTGTTTATTCCTCTCCATAGGTGTATTGTGACCTGCTGAGTTCCTCCAGCGTTTTCTGTTGGTTGTTCTGCATTTCCAGCATCTGCAGAATCGCCTATGTTTACTGTTACATTTCTACACATTGTATGAGGTTTGTCAGTATCCCTTGAATGCACACAGTTTCTTACCCCCCAGTATCCCATTCCTAAAACTCCCACCATTCCTGCAATTTTCTTATCCCCAGGAGTTTGGGGAATAAATGTATATAATACTCCTTACACATAAGGAAGATCTGGGGCAATAGGTGTAAACTCTATAGAATTAGGTTAATGCAGTGTGCAAAGTGACCTTTCACTACAGCGATGACTGTTGTTTATTACTTTACAAACAGAATCAAACTTTAGCTAATCTCTCAAACATTTACCAGCTCCGTAGGGCCCTTCTGCTATTCTGGCAGCAGAGAAATAGAACAAAGGTGCTCTGGCTTTCAACTGTGGCAACCAATTGGTATAAACAAACTTGGCTCCTCAATATATAGAGCTCCAGGACATGGGGTAATATTCCAGGGCTGCAAGAGCGCGTGAGTGTGTGGGCTGTTACTTCCCTGTAGCAGCATAGTCCCTACTTTATTAGCTGGGGTACTCTGATATTAGGACCTTGCCTTATATAAGCCAGTAAACTGACACAGATTTCAGACACTTTATTATCTTTGATTGCCATCAAGAAAGATAAATAGTCTGCAACCTATGGGCACTTCTATCAGACCACAGCAGCCAGACAAGCAAACTTTAAACGAACGCCTTGAGTTTTTAAGTTTATTGCTCAATCTACCGCACCTTGCCACAACACAATCAGTTTATGTGCCATCGAGGGTTCTCAGTGGGTGTCTGAGCAGACTGGATGAACACCCGCTGTGAGCAACCTGCTCTCCATTCACGAAGCAATGAAGCTACTCTCACATCCTCATTTTATGCAATAGTGAGCTTCTGTCCTGGTTAAGATCCAATTAATTCTTGCACTCTGTTTATTGGAACTGGATTAAAACACTTATAATTCAACACATGATTAGGTAACACTTTGCAGTGTTCAAAATCTCCAATTTTGTTTAAACTTTAAAGAGTCGAAGCATGGGTACTCCCTGTGGTAAACTAATGAATTGATAATAGGCATTAGTTACCACTTGAATCAACTTTGCTCAGACATAGTGGGTCCACAGCAGATGCCATCTCATTGGTTCTCCACACAGCCCTGGAACATTTGGATAACAAAGATGCATACATCAGGATGCTCTTTATTGATTACAGCTCAGCATTTAATACCATCATCCCCTCAAACTAATCAATAAACAACAAGACCTGGACCTCAATACACCCTTGTGCAATTGGATCCTGAATTTCCTCATTGGCAGACTCCAGTCAGCTTGGATTGGCAAAAACATTTCCTCCACCATCTCCATCAGTACAGGTGCACCACAGGACCATGTGCTTAGCCCCCTGCTCTACTCACTTTACACTTATGACTGTGTGGCTAAGCACAGTTCCAACACCGTATTCAAGTTTGCTGATGACATCAGTATTGTGGGCAGTATCAAAGCTGATGATGAATCAGCACATAGGAGGGAGATTGAAAATTTGGCTGAGTAGTGTCATAACAACAACCTCTCATTCAATTCAGCAAGACCAAGGACCTGATTATAGACTTCAGGAGAGGGAAACCAGAAGTCCATGAGCCAATCCTCATGAGGATCAGAGATGGAGAGGGTCAGTAGTTTTAAATTCCTGGGTGTTACTAGCTCAGAGGACCTGTCATATAAATGTAATTGCAAAGAAAGCATGACAGCACGTCTACTTCATTAGACGTCTGCGGAATCCTTGACAAACTTTTCACACTGCTGTAATCAGGTAGAAGGTGCAAGTGACAGGTTCAAGAACAGTTACTACCCCACAACCATCAGTCCCTTGAACACAAGAGGATAACTATACCCATCTATTGAGATGATCCCACAACCAATGATCTCACTTTAAGGACTCTTTATCATGCTCTCATTATTTACTGCTATTTATTTATACTTGCAGTTGCACAGTTGGTTGTCTTCTATGCTCTTGCTCTTTCATTGATCCTGTTTACAGTTACTATTCTATAGATTTGCTGCAATGTCCACAGGAAAAAGAATCTCGGGTTGTATGTGATGACATGTATGTACTATGATTATAAGTTTTACTTTGAACTTTGATTTCCTGTGCTATACTGTTCCAACTAATCCAATGTTCTACTGGCTAGGTCCCATCTATCACTCTCCATTAATGCAAATTCCTATCACCCATTACTGAATGCTCACTGTGACCTACATTGCCTTTTAACCACATTATTTATCTCACCCCTTTAACATTTTCATCTTCAGGTTTGAATCGCTTCATGCTCTCTGCTCTCTCCACCTCTGTAATTCCCTCCTGCCCTGAATGAGACATATTTGCTCCTCTAATCCCAGCCATTGATTTTGTTTCCATTGTTCTACCTTTGGACTATGGTGCCTTCGAACAAATCTTCAAACTCTGGACTTTCATCCTACTTGAGATGTAATAACAGCTAATTACTAGTTTTTTTTCTTTTAATTGCCATTTGAGAAACCAAGTAACTTGCACTTTTTAACCATGGTCTATGTAGAACTTACAGATCTCAGCACTGCAGCTAAGAATATTTTATGTGTGAAGTAGGACAAAAGGAAACTGTTCAGACCATGGTCAAAGTTCAAAGTAAATTTTATTATTAAAGTACCTATATGTCACCATATACAACCCTGAGATTCATTTTACTCAGCAAATCTGTAGAATAGCAACTATAACAGGATCAATGAAAGATCGTTTAGAGTGCAGAAGACAACAGACTGTGCAAATGCAAATATAAATAGCAATAAACAATGAGGACATGAGATAATGAGATAAAGAGTCCTTAAAGTGGGATCATTGGTTGTAGGAGCATTTCAGTGATGGAGCAAGTGAGTGTAGATATCCCCTTCTATTCAAGAGCTTGATGTTTGAGGGGTAGTAACTGTTCTTGAACCTGGTGATGGGAGTTCTGAGGCACTTGTACCTCCTACCTGATAGCAGCAGCAAGAAGAGAGCGTGACCTGGGTGGTGGCGATCTCTGATATGGATGCTGCTTTACTATGACAGCATATCATGTAGATGTGCTCAGTGGTTGTGAGGGCTTTACCCATGTTGTACTGGGCCAAATCCACTGCCTTTCGTAGGATTTCCCATTCAAAGGCATTGATGTTTCCATACCAGGCCATGATGGACTATATAATTTCTACCACACATCCACTGAAGTTCATCCAAGTTTTAGACGTCATGCCAAATGCCTGCAGACCCCTAAGAAATTAGAGGTACTGCCATGCATTTATCACAATTTCACTTACGTGCTGAGTTCAGGACAAGTCCTCTGAAACAGTAACATCCAGGAATTTAAAGTTTCTAACCGTCTCCACCTCTGATCCTCCAATGAGGACTGGCTCACGGACTTCTGATTTCCCTCTGCTGAAGTCTATAATCAGTTCCTTGGTCTTGCTGACTTTGAGTGAGAGGTTGTTGATGTGACACCACTCAGCCAAATCTCAATCTCCCCCTCCCTCCCACGGCAATTCATCACCATCTTTGATTCAGCCTACGACAGTGGTGTCATCAGCAAACTTGAAAATGGCATTGGAGCTGTGATCAGCCACCCAGTCACAGGTGTAAAGCTCAGTGGTCTATGCTGCAAATATATGTGGATCAGGAGCTGAATGGTCGACTGCCGTCGGAACAAGATTCCAGCAAGAGTCAGCATCTTTGGGACAAAAGGAGGGACGTGGGAGTAAACATGTGGACACGTCGATCAGAAATCTCAGAACAAAAAATGAACACCTCAGAGCAAAGGCACAGCTTGGAACAAGATGGAATTGTTCTCTCCTCTTGCATGCTCTTATTAGGTGTTAGAAGTGTGTGCACTGATGTACTCGACAACAGGCTGGCTTGCCTTAAAACAACTAACGGAGCAGACATAGAACAATTTGTTCTGACCATCTGGTATTCCTGCCAGTTGAGCAGGAACAGTGGTGCTCGTCAAGGGGCTTAATATCATTCTGACTGAGAACCATATATAAGAAAATGTAAAGTAGTATTTATTAAAGGAATGAATTGTAGAAAAACATAACCACTGCGTTGTTTTAATCACAGAGCTACCTTCATTTCAAATCACTGCAAACTTCAACATAGAATATCAAAAGATGTTGTATTGTAAAGTATCCTGAATTCCAGTGGAGGAACCAAATTTGGAACCAACACTATTTTAGTGTAATAAACTGCATCTAAAATAGCAATGAATTCAAATGCCAATTTAATTTCCTAGCAATTATGATGAATTACATTGCAGCCACTGATCTCAGCTGTCAGAACTGCAGAGCAGTATCTATTCATAGCCTTCCGTCCCACTGGAGTACATCCTGTCCACTCGACTGTTTTCTGTGCATCCACATTAAACGTTACCAGCTATTATATACCATTTGCTTACAATATGGCACAGATTTCTACCAACCCCACCCCCAACCACCAACAGCAGGATGGCAGGAATCTTAGGGTGCAGTTCTGTTGGCTTCCTGCTTATTTGTGTAACTTCAGCTGGATGAAAGACATTGCTCAGTATATTTGTAGCAGCCAGAGTGATGTCAAGTATCCCATCAGGCTTTTAGGGGGGAGGGGAACTCTGCTGCCTAGGACAGGATGTTGGAAACGGCAGAACAAAGAAATCACAATGAAGGAAGGGGGTTATCGACACCTCGTCAGTCTCAACTGAGGGCAAGCTGAGACAGCTTTACAACCCTGTGGACTATCCCATTGTCAACATCCTACAGTAAGCTATCTGAAAGACAAAACAACCAGTTAGTGGTGTGTGACATCTTGTAGCAACTCACCGATGACATCACTGTTGGCAGAATCTGACGGTGGTAAGGTGGTGTACGGGATTGGCTGGTTGAATGGTGTCACGACAACCTTGCACCCAATGTCAGCAAGACCAAGGAATTTACTGTGGACTTCAGGGGGGGGAAGTCAGGGGCATACACATCATTCCTCATTGAAGGGTCAGCGTAGAAAGGGTGAACAGCTCGAAGTTCCTGGGTGTCAACATGTCAGAGGATCTACTCTGAGCCCAGCACATTGACGCAATCATGAAGGTGGTGTGCCCAGAGGCTGTACTTCGTTAGGAATTTGAAGAGATTTGATATGTCACCAAACACTCTTGCAAGTTTCTTCAGATGTATGGTGGAGAGTATTCTGATTGCACCTCAGCCTGATATGCAGGCTTCGAAGCACAGGATTGCAAGAGGCTGCAGAGGGTTGTAACTCCATCACAGGCAAAACCCTCCCCACCATCAAGGACATCTACAAGAGGAAGTGCCTCAAGAAGTGGGTATCCAATACTATAAGCGTTGATACCATCTGGAACATTCTCCCTTCCCATTACTATCATCCGGGAGGAGACACAGGAAACTTAAGACCTATACTGAATAATTTAGGAACAGCTTCTGACCCTCCACCATCAAATTTCTGAACAGTCCACGAACCCATAAGTACTGTCTTATTTTTCCTTTCTGGCAGTATTTATTTCTAGAATCAGTAGTACATTTTATGTTTGCGTTCCACTGTTGCAGTGCAACAAATTTCATGTTGTGTAAGACAGTGATAATAATTCTGATCCTGAAAAGGACTCTCTGATTACAAATCTCAGGTAAATAGTCGGGTAATTTAGGATCCATATGTTTAAAGAAGTGGAGGATAGTAGCAACAGCGGTTTGAAGAAATGAAGCAAACACGGGCTCACACAGATAGGGATTGATTAATGTATGGGAGGTATGTTAAGAAATGTATAAAAGGTTCCTTACAAGGTGAAGCTGGCTCGTTCATCTCCAGAGACCAGCCACTGAGAGTGTCAGAGAAGAACTTGCCAAGAGCAAACCCTGGCCACGTACATCAGGAGGGGAGTAATATCTGAATAGATGTAGTGAGCTTTAGAACTTATGAAAATAGACTGAAGAGTTTTGGAAGCAATGATAAAAATGTGAAGTTGAAAAGTTAACAAGTCTTGTTTGAAACTCTGTAGTGAATCTTTGAGGTGTTCCAATCAATTTATTTACTTACTTATTTATTTTTTAAATTTAGCAATACAGTGCCGAGTAGGCCTTTCCCGTCCTTGAAGCCACACCATCCCAGCAACCCCCAATAACCCTGACTTAACCCTAACCTGATCACGGGATCGATCATTGTGTTCCTTGCCTCTGCATCGGGAAGGCAGATTGATTCAATAGCTCTTCTTGGGTTTGTAAAACCTCAGCTCCAAGACAAACAAGTGATTTCAGGTAGTCTTCAAAATCAGTCCAGACCATCTTTTAGATGCCATTAGGAAAACAGCTGAGTGTGGTGTTCACTGGTTTCGAGCATGTTTCTAGAGAAAAAAAAACGTCAAAAGGCCAGGAGTGTCAAACAACATCTGCTTTGCTCAGCTGGACACAGCATACCAGTATAGAATCCGCATACTCAATTCATTTTAGGCCCTTAGGTGTTACATGGTTGTGTGTGAAGACATTCCTTTGATTCAATTTTTGCACATGGAGAAATTCTCAATCTGGAGAGGAAATATAACAGACGGTGAGAGTCAGATCATGTTTTCCTTTCCGCTGAGAGATTCTGAGTTCTATTTTCCTTCTTTCTACCCAAAGCAAATTTGGACCGGCAACTGAACAGAAAGCAATAGCCAGCACCCCACAACCTGCATTTACTCATACAGCATTAACTACAGTAAATCTCTTAAGAAAATTGACCAATAAAGTAATTGGGCATATCATCCAAAATCTTTTGATTTTTGCTTCATAGTTACACAGTTGAGATAACGTACATGATGTGTGTGTGTGTGTGTGTGTGTGTGTGTGTGTATTTGCATGTGTAAGTATAATGAACTTGTAAGGTTTTCTCCAATTTCCAGTCAATGCACAGATACCTCACTCAGCTATTCAGGCTTTATATTTAAAACACGGGACATAGAACACATAGCAGAGCCCAAGCCCTTTACCTCAGGATGTTGTATGCCATATATAAACATACTCCACGATCATTCTAACCTTTCCCTCCTACATAGTCCAAACTCTCCATTTTTCTTACATTCATGTGTTCATTTAAGAATTTTTAAAATATTCCCATTGTATCAGCTTCTATAACCAATTGCTGGAAGTGTGTACCAGTCACTTTAGTCACTCTGTGTAAAAAATCT
Organism: Mobula birostris; assembly: GCF_030028105.1. NCBI lineage: Eukaryota > Metazoa > Chordata > Chondrichthyes > Myliobatiformes > Myliobatidae > Mobula > Mobula birostris. Next base: position 149,105,837 of record NC_092375.1, on the reverse strand, counting down.
CTGTCTGACATCTCCCTTAAACTTTTCTCCACTCACCTTAAATGGATATCCTCTGGCGTTGACCATTGCTGCCCTGGGAAAAAGTGTTGGCTGTCCACCGTCATGGGTTCGTACACCTCGACCAATTTGCCTCTCTTCCTTTGTCACTCCAAAGATAAAATCCCCTGCTAACTCGACCTCTTCTCGTAGGACATGCTTTCTAATCATGGAACATCCTGGTAAATCTTCTCTGCCCCCTCTCTAAAGCTTCCATATCTTTCCTACATTGTGGTAAACAGGACTGAATTTAGTATGCTATGTGTGGTCCAACCAAAATTTTGAAGAAAGGCAACATAACCTTGTGGCTCTTGAACTCAATATCTCGACTAATGAAGGCCAACACACCATGCAGCTTCTTAACCACCCTCTCAACTTGCATAGCGACTTTGAAAGATCTTCTATTTGAACCCCAAGATCCCTCTGTTCCTCCACACTGCTAAAAATCCTGATATTAACCTGGTACTCTGCTTCATGTTCATTCCTCAAAACTTTATCACCTCACACTTTTCTGAATTGAACTACATCTGTCACTTCTTCAGCAAACTCTGCAGCCTGTCTATATCCCACTGTGAACTCCAACAACCTTCTACACTATCCACAATACCACCCACATTTCACGTTCAACCTCTAGTCCCTAGCCTGGACTCACAGAGTCACAGACATCAGACTTCTGATCTCCAGACAAGCCAATCAGGATCTTCGACCTTTGGGCCTCTATGTCCTGACCTTGGTCTTTGACCTTTGTGCTTCTACCTCCAGAGTCACTGAGCTCTGGACTGACCTTCAGCTTTGCCCTCCAGACTTCGCCAAACCTCTGAGTATCAACCCCAGGACACTTGATCACGGGTTTGACATTTGGCCTTCAAGGGCTGGACGTGCATGGACCTCCGACCCCAGTAACCTGGGGGTGGGGGGGGGGAGGAGGGGTGCTACCTGACCTCATGGCTTCCGCCTGCATGGAACTCGCCAACTGGGTTACTTGTCTCCTCAGCAGCACCTGCAGATCTGACCTCCAGGGTCACTGACCTTCGAGCGCGGAGCATTCTGACATGACTCTGAACACCAGCTCTTGCTCCTGAAATCTAACTCTCTCATCCCTGTCTCTAAACCCCAACCTGACTCCTAACTCCCTGCACTGACCACAAAACCATCCCTACACCCTAATAAACAACTCAGCCTGAGCCATGACAACGACAGACATCACAGCTCAGTGCCATCTTGACCAGAAGTACTCTTATCAACCATAGTTTCTTCACCCCACCCTTCTTTCAATTTACTTTTCCTTGGATTAGAGAGATAATTTATATGTACTTAAATATCTTCCAATTAAACATAATGAATGGAAACTGGTCAATTTTCCTTTGATACTAATGACATGTGATTGCCTCACACTGCATTTGTTTTTCTTCTCTGGATTGTTGAAACGTCCTCCTCCCAAGTAAGTTTTTTAATGGACTGAGTAGAACCACTTCCCTGGTGATTCGGAGCCTTCTCATTCACCCAGAAAACAATATCAATCCTCAAATAAGTTTGTCTTTCATTAAAATTGCTTTATAACATAGAAACATAGAAAACCTACAGCACAATACAGGCCCATCGGCCCACAATGCCGTGCCGAACATGTACTTACTTAAAAATTACCTAAGGTTACCCATAGCCCTCTACTTCTCAAGGCTCCATGCACCTATCCAGGAGTCTCTTAAAAGACCCTATCATATCCGCCTCCACCACTGTTGCCAGCAGCCCATGCTACGCACTCACCACTCTCTGTGTAAAAAACTTACCCCTGACATCTCCTCTGTACCTTCTTCCAAACACCTTAAAATTGTGCCCTCTCATGTTAGCCATTTCAGCTCTGGGAAAAAGCCTCTGACTATCCACACAATCAATGCCTCTCAGCATCTTAAACACCTCTATCAGGTCACCTCTCATCTTCTGCCACTCCAAGGAGAAAAGGCCAAGTTCACTCAACCTATTCTCATAAGGCATGCTCCTCAACATCCTTGTAAATCTCCTCTGCACCCTTTCTATAGCTTCTACATCCTTCCTGTAGTGAGTCATAGTCATAGTCATACTTATACTTCATTGATCCCGGGGGAAATTGGTTAAAAGTGACCAGAATTGAGCACAGTACTCCAAGTGAGGTCTGACTAGGGTCCTATATAGCTGTAATATTACCTCTTGACTCTTAAACTCAATCCCATGCAAGCCTTGTGTTTGCCTGCAAGCCGACGAATCTTAAAGTTGTGTGCTTTATACATTCTTTGATAATAAATCTACCTTGAATCTTTGAATCCTTTGAAATCCTTCAAAATCAATATTCTCTAATTTTATCAGAACGTTCAAATCCTTTGGAAAAAAGTGAAAGAGAATTCTTACAGATATTTTTCTAAAGTACTTATTTCTGGTTACTACAGGTTACTACTTTCTGGTTATTACAGCAATCCTGTGGCATTCCCCAAACATTGGCAGTAGGTCAGTGACAATGGGAAATAGCTCCAGACAATTTAGATTGCAAGATGATTTCTGACATGCAGTTTCATGTTAAAAAAACTTTTAAGTGTTATATTTCATGCATGCATTGATAATATTGTGATAAAACCTCTTATCAGACAATTTGCTTATACCCTTCTGTCCTGATCACACTTTAAACCAGAAATAAAACATGTCTGTCAATTTATTTCAATACGATCATTACAGCCCGAAGTCTACCCTCTTCAGAGTTAGTATAATGAGTTTTCTTGCTTCAAAATTTTAATCTCCAGTAAATACCTGGACGTTTCACTTTTTTTCCCCTAAATACTTGCAAAACTACCTTGTGTAAAGGTGAAAGCCAATTCTCAAAAAATCCATTTACAGATATAAATTATATTTTAGTTTGGAAAACTGAATAAGCACACATCAATAGAAGAAAGAAGATAAAAATACTTCAAGTCTCCCAACAAAAATAGGAAAATCTAGAACTAAATAGCAGATTTTAAAAATCTGTAAAGAGGCAATTTAATATGCCAGGTGTAGACCATTCAATCAGTTCTGATGAATGGTCTAAGTCTGAAACATTAACTTATTTTTTTACTTTACAGATGCTGACACATACATTGTCTATTTCCAGCACTATGTTTTTTTATTTAAACTGATAATCAATCATTTCTGTATTTCTTTTTGACATAAGCAATTGCTATTAACATGCAATGTGTGTCTACGGGGGTTAATTACTTCAGCATGAGGAGAGAAGTGGACATGAGGAATAGTTTTGGTTTTTGTTAGGGCATATATCGCATATTTACTTCCAAATTTTAGAACTATTCATAATATAAGCAAAATGTCTAAATACAGAAAGGCAGTGGAATTAGTTAATCATAACCACAAGAAACTCTGCAGTTGCTGGAAATCCAAAGCAATGCACACACAATACTGGAGCAACTCAGCAGGTCATGCAGCATCCATGGAAATCAATAAACCATCAACATTTCTGACCCAGGCCCTTCTTCAGGACTGGAAAGAAAGGGGGAAGATGCCAGAATAAAAAGTTGGGGGATGGGAAGGAGGATGGCTAGAAGGTGATAGGTGAAGCCATGTGGGTGGGAAAGGTAAAGGGCTGGAGAGGAAGGAGTCTGATAGGAGATAAGAGTGGACCATAGGAAAAAGGAAAGGAGGAGGGGACCCAAGGGAGATGATAGGCAGGTAAGAAGAGGTAAGAGGACAGAGTGGGGAATAGAAAAAGGGGGGAGGGAAGTTACCAGAAGGAGAAATTGATATTCATTCCATCAAGTTGGAGGCTACCCAGACGCAATATAAGGTGTTGCTCTTCCAGCCTGCGGGTGGCCTCGTTGTGGCACAAGAGGAGGCCATGGACTGGGAAATGAGATTTAAAAGTTTTGCACCGGGAAATTCCTCTTTTGGTGGATGGAACGGAGGGGCTCGAGTGGGATTAGTTTGAAGTTATACAAACAAAATAACAACACAGCTGCAATAGGCCCAATGACCTCTGGTGCTACAAACTACATTGACGCTTTTGCTCTAATTCAATGTAATGCATTAGCTCAATTTAGCAAATAACTTGGATTAATCAACATAAATGTGGCAATGAAGTGCAAATCTGATGTCGGGTAAATCACTTATCTCCTTAATTAGATCAATTTAGACCACAATTTCAATTTTAATCAAATAACAATAAACAGATTAATAGTGTTCCCTGTAAAATGACAGTATTAAATACACTCTGATTACTGTCTTTAATAAGTATGATCATTGGTGTCTAAAACTTCCAGTACAAATGAACCTGTCACTGGATAGTAATGTAACAAGGAAGTCGTTATGGGCACTAATGTGATAATAATATGAATGAATATAAGACAGGTCATTAGTTTCCATTCCAGCTTTAAATAAGTATCTGAATTAATAGCTATATATCACTTGGCACAGGGCACAGAGAAAAGAACCTCTCAGGAAATGAATGGGGAGTGTCACGTGCTCCTCAATCTCCCTCAACAATAGAAGGAGATATTTGGGTTCTTGTTGAAGTGGATCAGGCCCAACATGGTACTAGAGGAGAACACAAATATAGAAATTTATCTAGTTACAAATGACATCTTCTTCAATTAGATAGTTCCCAGAACATTTTGTCCTGGATGGTCAATGCATCAAGAGCTGCCTGGCAGGCGTATAGTATTTATACTTTCACCATCTAGACCCAGTGATGACGGTTCCTTGCTCTGGAACGTGATGCTGAACAATTTCCAAAATCATGGTTCAAAACATACCACACATGCAGGCTACCTGGAGGAATATTTTTCAGTCTGCTAACAGAGACCGGATGCGAGGTGTGGAACGCAGAATTAATTATTTGACAGTCATTCTTGGGCCAAATAGAGTCTCTGAAGGGACTTCTAGAGACAATCTAGGAAGCCAAAGAAGATGAATATTCCAATGATATCCCTGACTCTTTTCAAAGCAAATCATGATTCTCTATTCTTGCCTCAAAGGCCTCCCCCTCAGACCTTCCTGAAATGGCAATGTCTGCTTACTAGATGGATGGTGGAGCACATTCTGCTTCCCAGCTCACTTCTGGGCCATTTAGTGGCTCTGTCTTTTGTAGTTGCACCATGCTTTACCTGGCTCCTCCAGTCAATGGTTGCAAGTAGTGTTCTCCCAATTGCACAAGGCAACGATGACTTTTTCAGGAGCTTGTTGATACTTTAGAATATTGGTCATCCACTGAACACAGCAATGCCAGACACCATTAAGCAACATCAATGAAAATGTTAAGTGACCTACAAACTAAAATCTCCAGTGCTCATGGGATCTATTGAATCTGACCTGAATAGATGACTAGCTGTTGAACTCTATTTCTTAACCGCACTAAATACCTTTTAGCAATATGACCATTATAAAATGCTGATCTCATTTCCAGTTTAAAATGAACTATTCTACTTACTTTATATCCAGTGAATATCAAGCATACAATCTGATTACTATTTTGTTGTATTTTTCAGGGCTTTAATTACAGAATCCTGTTTTTGTAAGTGGGTAGGATCTGAGAAGGATACAAAACACCATAGACATATATTTTTCAACTAAACTAAAAGCAAACACTAGTGCAAAAATAAGAAGCAGCAGCACATATTAATTAGCATACCTAAATCAGGAATGAAAATTATAACCATGGAACGAAAAAAATATATTTGCTTGACCCTGTATTCATGGTAGGCTACATTTGTGTCCACCATGAAAATTATTTTAAAAATGAAAAGTATGTTACTGACCAGAAAGACCCATTTAATTGTGCATTATGGTTGCTGATCTTTCCTGGTTAACCTAACATGTAATTAGTGGCAGAGAGGAGGATGATGGTCAAACTAACCAACAAACAACACACGTCCTGATGAAAGGTCATTGACTTTGTTTTAACGTCAACTCTGTTTCACCCTCCGCTCATGCTGCCCTGATCAGTTCCATTATTTCCAGTGTTCATTGTTTTAATTCAAATATTTACTATTTGGCTTTTGTTAACATCCACCTAACTTCTCTATTGTCCTTAAGGGTGTTATAGCCTGGGGAGTTAGTGGGAACAAATTCCCACTACCTACCAAATGCTCCCAATGGCATGTACCTCAAATAGCTTCTGACAATCAAGTCCAGCTCCTGGCCTTCAAGAGTGGCTTAGCTACTAAGCCGGGCGGAATTGTTTCCACTGACAGGAGAAGGGGCAAAGAGGGGTTACTGATGTCTTTAAATCAATTGTTTTGGTAGATGGGGCTCGTCCATGTTTGGCAGCTCATCTAGGAGAAGGAAAACTCCGATCTCAAACCTCTGCTGCCTTGTGGCTATGCCCACTCACTCACGGGGAAGGCTTTGGGAGTAAACCCTGAGGAAATAAAATGCAGAGCTGGTAGCATACTGGTTAGCACAACACAGCACAGTACAGGCAAACTGGGTTCAATTCCTGTCACTGCCTATATGGAGTGTGTACGTTCTCCCCTTGACTGCATGGGGTTTCTCCGGGTGCTCCGGTTTCCTACCACAGTCCAAAGACATACTCTTTGATAGGTTAATTGATCATTGTAAATTGTCCCGTGATTAGGCTAGGGTTAAATTGAGAGACTTGAAGGGGCGGAAGAGCCTGTTCCGTGCAATATCTCAATTAAAAAAAATATAAGGCAGTCCTACGCTGAGTTTAATGCTGACTGGCAACTCCTGCGATGCTGCTGTTGCCAAACTGTATTGGTCTCTGCTGTACCTTTGGATTCATGTGTGGTGGTGGGCGGGGTGGGGGGGGGCTTGCTACATTGGCGACAGCTTACTCTCCATATTGTACTGCCCAGGGTTGCGTATCTGGGCAGCTGGAATGCAACATACATGATGGGCCCTGACAGTGGAGGACCTTCCCATTGTCAGATGCAGCATACATAGGACAGAGTAACAGAAAACATTTCCTTTTTTAATGTACTGCAGTCTCTTCAGTCATTTAATATCTCAGTGCCTCAACCATACGACTACCTCTCCCTGTGATGGTGAAACTCCTTTAACACAATAGCAGCAATAAATCTTTGGTCTCAAATTGATGATCTGACTCTGACTGCACTAAAGATAAGAAGTGTAAGACCCGTGTCCAAGAGATAATTTTTACACCAGTTGGATTCTTCATAGGATATGCTCCTTTAGATTTGATCACTTAGGAATTGATTGTTGGATGTTTACATTGCTAAGTGAAAGACCAGTTCCTATTCACACATGAACTGTTACATTCACAGTTTGAGAGTATTCAATTTGTGACTGGTTCCTGGAACTGTGGCTTCTTAATCTCTGTCGTGGAACATCTAGGACAACTGCTTTGAGTTTACTTTTTCTCTAACCATGAAATGTCTATCCTTTTATAAGCATTTTTGCCTCTATATTTTACTTATTACTGTGGTAGATTGGACATCTCGGTCGGCAATTAGGTGAGGACTTTGATCTTTAAACATATTGTGTGCCCAGTTCATTTAGAAACACAGAAATCTCCAGATAATTTCACTTAAAATAATAACTTACTTAATTTCAGAATTTTGAAAAACAACTTTACAATTGCTTGTTGAATTTGCACCCATTTGGTAAATGTGGTTAATAGCCCAGCTTCAGACACCTTTCAAGGGAAGACCTTACCTCTATTACTCGGCTTTTGCATAGAAAAATATTTTTCTTGTGTTTTTCTCTTTGCAGGGCTATTGAGAGCTATAAGGTACTCAGAAAGGAGGTTAAGAAGCGGTTTAGGGGACAGGTGAAGAAAGAAGCTTACTGAAGGTTTAGGCAGCAAGGATCAGACAGGCCTCCAGATAGTTTCAAAGTAGCCAGGATGGAACTGAAGAAAAGCTGAGAATTGGAAGGCCCTGGCAGGTAGGGTTAAGGAAAACCCCCAAGGCATTCTAAAGGTACATGAAGAACAGGAGGATGACTACAGTGAGGGTAGGACCAATTAGGGATAAAAGAGAAAATGTGCCTGGAGTCAGAGGAGATAGGGGAAGTCCTTAATGAATACTTTGCTTCAGTATTCACCAGTGAGAAGGGCCTCGAGAAATGTGAGAACAACGTAGAACAGGCGAATATGCTGGAAGATGTTGACGTTAAGAAAGAGGATGTGCTGAAATTTTTGAAAAACATTAGGATAGGTAAGTCCCTGGGGCCTGGCAGAATATATCCCAGGTTACTATGGGAAGTGAGGCAAGAGATTGGCGATGATCTCACTGGCCAACAGTAGTAGTACCAGAAGATTGGATGATGGCAAATATTATTCCCTTGCCGAAGAAAGGTAATAGGGATAATCCTGGAAATTATAGACCAGTTGAACCTGACATCAGAGGTGGGTAAGGTATTGGAAAGGGTTTCGAGCATTTGGAGAAGAATAGTCAGCATGGCTTTGTGAGGGGCAGGTTGTGCCTCATGAGCCTGACTGAATTCCTCGAAGGAGTGACAAAACAAATTGCTGAATGTATATAGATTAAACACCACTTATGAAATAAAGCATTTGAGAAAGTTCCCCATGGTAGGCTCATTCAGAATATCAGAATGGATTCAGAATTGACTTGACTACAGAAGGAAGATGACGGTAGTAGGTGGAGCATATCTTGCCTGGAAGTGGTAACCAGTGGTGTTTCACAAGGATCTGTTCAGGAACACCTTCTCTTTGTGATTTTTATAAATGAATTGGATGAAGAAGTGGAAGGGTGGATTAGTAAGCATGCAGATGACACAAAGGTTGGCGGTATTGCGGACACTAGAAGGTTGACATAAGTTGCAGCGGGATATCGACAGGATGCAAAGTGCAGATGGAATTCAACCCGGATCACTATGAAGTGAACCACTTCGGAAGGTCGGACGAAGGCAGGTACAAGGTTAATGGCAGGATTATTAGCAACGTGGAGGACAAGAGGGATTTTCGGGTTGATATCCATAAATCATTCAAAGTTGATTGGGGGGTTAGCAGGTGTGTGGTGTGTTGGCATTCATTAGTTTTGGGATTGAGTTTAAGAGCTGTGAGGTAATGTTGCAACTCTATAAAACTATAGCTGGACCACTTGGAGTATTGTGTTCATTTCTTGTTGCCTCATCATAGGAAGGACGTGGAAGCCTTAGAAAGGATGCAAAGGAGATTTACCAGGATACTGCCTGGATTGGAGAGCATGTTTTATGTGGAAAGGCAATGGCTTTTCTCTTTGGAGTGAAGGAGGCTAAGAGGTGACTTATAAGAGGTGTATTAGATGATAAGAGGTATAGATAGAGTGGACAGCCTGCACATTTTGCCCAGGGCAGAATTGTAAGGTGGTTGGAGAATATTATAAGGGGGATGGCAAGATAGGTGTTTTACACAGAGAGTGGTAGGTACATGTGTTGATGATAGAGGCAGATATATTAAGGACATTTAAGAGTCTCTTAAACACATGGGTGAAAGAAAAATGGAGGGCTAGGTGAGAGGGAAGTATGAGATTGATCTTGGAACTGTTTAAAAGGTTGACACAATAACGTGGGCCAAAGGTCCTGTACTGTGCTATACTGTTCCTGGTCTTTCTTTATGTTCTATTTCTTGGCCTGTGTCACAGACCAAACTTTGGAATTTCAGCCTCCTACTTTATTCTGAGGATCATTTAGAAGCATTGCTTTGAGTTTATTTTATCTCTCACTTAGTCATAGTCATAGTCATAGTCTCACTTTATTGATCCTGGGGGAAATCGGTTTTCGTTACAGTTGCACCATAAATAATAAATAGTAATAAAACCATAAATAGTTAAATAGTAATATGTACCTAACCCTATATTGTGTGCTAGCCTCTGTATTTTACTTATGACTGTACTAGATTCTTTAACAGTTAATCCAACTGGTTATATGTAAAGCCACAATGGAGAATCTGAATCTAAAGGAAAACTTATTTAGAAGCATGTGAGGGAAAAAATGAAGGCAAGGTTCCAATATTTTACTGTTACCTTTATTTTGCTCAGTTCACAAATTTAATACTCTCTAATTTTCTTTTATATTTCTTCAACTTTTTGTTTTGTTTGCTCCTTATTCACCCTTCCTATTGAGAACTCGAGATGATGCAGAAGGCCACTGGACTGAATTTTAATGGAGGCAAATCGAGAACTATGCCCAATATGTGGAGCAAAAGCTGACCGGCAGGTGAAACGTCTGAGTGAGCCTCTGAACCATTCTGACAATCAGCTCCATTAACCGTGTCCAATGGATACTCAGAGTTTCGGGGGGGGGGGGGGTTGGGGGTGAAAGCAGAATTTGTCCATGTTGTGAAATGGAAAGCTGTAGTATATCATAGGAAGGGCTTATCAAGCAAAAATAATGTTAAAAATAAATAGAGGCTGCATCATGAAACCATTTACAACATGAACATCTTGCTTCTGAGTTGTCATAACAGGCTGATAATTTCAGCTACAAGTTAAAATTATTGATTTGCAATGACAATTCAGAAAGAAAATTGCACGAGGGCTGTTCCAGCGCAGCTACAGACTGCATTTAGCAAATTCCCTGTAACAGTCATCAAATAATCATCAGATCATATTTTTACTGACATTGATGAAAGGACCAGGATATTAGAAATATAAAAATAAACCTTGTTCTGCTTCAGTTGTGGGTGAGAAATGTTTTCACATCACCCAACAGAACATCGCACAGTTGAAAATAAAACAGAACATAGAACAATACAGCACTGGACAGCTTCCTGCTTCTTACTGGACACCCGCCTGCTTCTTACTTCAACCTTCTGCTTCTCCACCCACCCACCTTCACCCTCACCTGGTTTCACCTGTCACCTGCTAGATGGTATTCCTCCCCCTCCCCCACCTTCTATTCGGGACATTTTCCCCTTCCTCTCCAGCCCTGATGAAGGGTTTCAGCCTGAAACATCAACTCTTTATTCCTCTCCATAGGTGCTACCTGAATTGCTGAGTTCCTCCAGCATGTTGTGTGTGTTCCCCTTAGCCTCTAACACTCTAGGGAGAAAACCCCAAGTTTGTCTAACCTTCCCTTCTACTCATACCCTCTAATTGAGGCAGCATCCTGGTAACTTGCTTCTGAATCCTTACCGTAGTCCTCACATCCTTCCCATCGTAGGAGCAAACTGAAAGGACACACAGAGTTGGCATTCAAAATAATCGGTGATTTGTTAAAAACTGGTGTGTACCAGGAGACCAATCAAAGCTTATCTACCTGAGCATGAATTTGGTACAGTTTTTACATTCTCAGTTAATGAGATAACCAGTAAATTACACTTTGATAACAGAATGGTGGCTACAGGAAGACTTAATTAAGTAACAGATTAGGTACTGATTACAGAATAAAATGATTATCCACAGATCTAACAGTAAATTCAATTTTCTGTTACAACAATGGGTGCAGACTATAATATAATTAGTGAAGTTCCATGTCTCTAGTTCTAGGCTTTGTCTGTGGTTCTCTGTAACCACATCACAAGAATCCACATCCCTTCGTCCTAGCTATTAGACTTTACTACTCCAATAGCCTTCAGTAAGAATGCTGGAGACCAGATCAGTAGATACATAGGAGGTAAAGATGGATCTCTCCTCTCTCCTCCTCAAACCTTACCCCTTCTGAACTCCTCTCTCCCCCTCGAATCTTACCCTTGAATGCACTGCCCTCCACCCTCTCCGCACTATCAAACCCGCAGACAAAAAGGTGTTGTTGTAGTGTGGCAGACTGACCTCTACCTTGCTGAAGGCAAGCGGCAGTTCTCAGACACCTCCTCATACCTACCCTTGAAGGGGACCCCACTCCTGCCCCATCAGAAAAATGACATCATCACTGACCTCACCAACTCTGGAGAACTCCCATCCACCACCACCAAACTCACAGTTCCCTTACCCCACACTGCTCCCTTCTAGCTCCTACCCAAGATACACAGACTTGATTGTCCATGTATACCCATTGTCTCTGCCTGCTCCTGCCCCACTGAACATGTGTCCCCATACCCCAACTCCATTCTATTCCCCTTGGCTCAGTCCCTTCCCACCTACATCCATGACACTTCTCATGCTCTTGATCTCCTCAACCACTGATTGCCTCATTTTCACCATGGATGTCCAATCCCTATTCTGTCCCCCATCAAGAATGTCTTAAAGCCCTCTGCTTCTTTCTCAAAAGAAGTACCAACCAGTTCCCCTTCAACCACCCCCCCCCCCTGCAGACCTGCTCCTCATTCTCGACAATTTTTCCTTTGCTTCCTCCCACATTCTCCAGACTCGAGGTGAGGCCATGGGCACCCACATGGTTCCCATCTATGCCTGCCTTTTTGATGGCTACATAGAACAGTCCATGTTCCAAGCCTTTCCTGATAATGCTCCCCAGCTCGTCCTCTGCCACATTGACAACGGTATTGGTGCAGCTTCATGCACCCATGCTGAGCTCGTCAATTTCATCAACTTTCCCTCCAAATTCCACCCTGCCCTTAAATTCACTTGGTCCATTTCTTTCCCCCGATCTCTGGAGGCAAACTGTCAAATGGCATCTTTTAGAAACCTACCGATTCCCACTGATATCTTGACTATGCCTCTTCCCACCCTGTCTCCTGTAAAAACGCTATTCCCTATCTTCAGTTCCTTCATCTCCACCACATCTGGTCCCAGAATGTGGCTTCTCATTCCAGGACATCAGAGGTGTCTACCTTTTTCAAAGAACAGGGTTTCCCTTCCTCCACCATTGATGCTGCCCTCACCTGCATCTCCTCCATTTCCCAAACATCTATGTTCACCTCATCTTCCTGCCACCTTAACAACATCCTTACCTACCACTCCATGGGCCTCCGGATCCAAAACATAATTCTCCACATTCCGCCATCTCCAATGAGATCCTACCACCAAACATATCTTTACCCCCCCACCCTACTTTCTACAGAGGTGGCCCCCTCCATAATTTCCTTGCACATTCTTCCCTCCCCACTAATTTCCCTCCAGGCACTTATCCCTGCAAGCGGCTAAAAGTGCTACACCTGCCTATCCACCAGCTCCCCCACCTCCATTCAGTTCCTAAGCAGTCCTCCCAGGTGAGGCAACACAATTCACATGCAAATCAGCTGGGGTCATCTATTGTGTGTGGTTCTCCCAATGCAACCTCTTCTACATTGCTGAAACCAGTCGTAAACTGGGGGACTGCTTTATGGAGCATCTCTGCTCCATCCGCCAAAAGGAGAACTTCCCAGTAGCCAAACACTTCAATTCCAATTCCCACTCCTATTCCGACTTGTCAGTCCATGGCCTCCTCGTGTGCCACAGTGGCCACCCTCAGGGTGGAGGAGCAACACCTTATATTCCATCTGATAGCCTCCAACCTGATGGCATGAATATCAATTTGTCCTTATGGTAAAAATGTTTTGCCTCCCTCTCCCCTCTTTTTCTATTCCTCACTCTGGCCTCTCAGCTCTTCTCTCTTGCTTATCACCTTCCCCTGGGTCCCTTCCTCCTTCCTTTTCTCCTATGATCCACTCTCCTCTCCCATCAGATTCCTTTCCCTCCAGCCGTTTACCTTTCCTCCCCACCTGGCTTCACCTATCACCTTCTAGCTATCTGTCTTCCCCTCCTCCACCCACCTTTTTATTCTAGTGTCTTCTCCCTTCCTTTCCACTCCTGAAGGAGGGTCTCGGCCTGAAATATTGACTGTTTTTTCATTTCCATAGGTGCTACCTGACCTACTGAGTTCCTCCAGCATTTTGTGTGTGTTGTTAAAGATGCATATACATTGGAGTGATCGAAGAAATCAGAGTTATGGAAAACAGGTGCTGAAGAGGAGTTGAGGCCAGCATGGATTATCTACGATCAAATTGAACAGCAGGCCAGACTTGAGGGGCATGGAGGCCCACTGATGCTCCTACACATTTCCACCTTGGCTGTTAGTAGCAACACTAACCCAGCATCTGCAGAGTATTTTGTGTTTACATTTGGCAATTAGTAGAGTTGCCACGGGACTAAATTGCAGCAAAAATACCAAACAAAACTTAAAAAGTGAAAAAGAACACTTTTTAAAACTGAATGCCCTTGTTTAAGGAAGGTTATAGATTGAAGGTGGATATGGACCACATGATAGTCATGCACACCATAAAGCCAGTTAATTATTATATGTGTCAGGAAGTAGAGTTAAACTTGCTTTAACCAGAATATGCCCTATGCATCTATTAATGAGTTTAACAGATACACAATTTTCCAGTTTACATTCAGATATTGTTTAACAGAACAAAAATATGAAATACAATTCCATTAAGTAATCCTGCACATTCAGAGAATTAGGGAAGCATTATAACCATATAACAATTACAGCAGGGAAACAGGCCATCTCAGCCCTTTTAGTCTGTGACAAACACTTACTCTCACCTGGTCCCATCGACCTGCACTCAACTCATAACCCTCCATTCTTTTCCTGTCCATATAGCTTTCCAATTTTACTTTAAATGACAATATCGAACCTGCCTCTACCACTTCTGCTGGAAGCTCATTCCACACAGCTACCACTCACTGAGTAAAGAAGTTCCCCCTCATGTTACCCCTAAACTTTTGCCCCCTCTCAACTCATGTCCTCTTGTGTGAATCTCCCCTACTCTCAATGGAAAAAGCCTATCCACATCAACTCTATCTATTCCCCTCATAATTTTAAATACCCCTGTAAGTCACCCCTCAACCTTCTACGCTCCAATGAATGAAGATCTGACTTGCTCAACCTTTCTCTGTAACTTAGGTGCTAAAATCCAGGTAACATTCTAGTAAATCTTCTCTGTACTCTCTCTATTTTGTTGACATCTTTCCTATAATTCGGTGACCAGAACTGTACACAATACTCCAAATTTGGCCTTACCAATGCCTTGTACAATTTTAACATTACATCCCAACTCCTATACTCAGTTCTGATTTATAAAGGCCAGCATACCAAAAGCTTTCTTCACCACCCTATCCACATGAGATTTCACCTTCAGGGAACTATGCACCATTATTCCTAGATCCCTCTGTTCTATTGCATTCTTCAATGCCCTACCGTTTACCATGTATGTCCTATTTTGATTAGTCCTACCAAAATGTAGCACCTCACATTTATCAGCATTAAACTCCATCTGCCATCTTTCAGCCCACTCTACTAACTGGCCTAAATCTCACTGCAAGCTTTGAAAACCTACTTCATTATACACAACGCCACCAATCTTAGTATCATCTGCATACTTACTAATCCAATTTACCACCCCATCATCCAGATCATTAATGTATATGACAAACAACACTGGACCCAGTACAGATCCCTGAGGCACACCACTAGTCACTGGCCTCCAACCTGACAAACAGTTATCCACCACTACTCTCTGGTGTCTCCCATCCAGCCACTGCTGAATCCATTTTACTACTTCAATATTAATACCTAATGATTGAACCTTCCTAACTAACCTTCCATGTGGAACCTTGTCAAAGGCCTTAATGAAGTCCATATAGACAACATCCACCACTTTACCCTTGTCAACTTTCCTAGTAACCTCTTCAAAAAGTTCTATAAGATTTGTCAAACATGACCTTCCACACACACAAATCCATGTTGACTGTTCCTAATCAGACCCTGTCTATCCAGATAATTATATATACCATCTCTAAGAATACTTTCCATCAATTTACCCACCGGTGACATCAAACTCACAGGTCGATATTTGCTAGATTTACTCTTAGAACCCATTTTAAACAATGGAACCACATGAGCAATACACCAATCCTCCGGCACCATTCCCCTTTCTAATGACATTTGAAATATTTCTGTCAGAGCCCCTGCTATTTCCACACTAACTTCTCTCAAGGTCCTAGGGAATATCCTGTCAGGACCTGGAGACTTATCCACCTTTATATGCCTTAAAAGCGCCAGTACTTCCTCTTCTTTAATCATCGTAGTTTCCATAACTTCCCTACCTGTTTCCCTTACCCTGCACAATTCAATATCCTTCTCCTTAGTGAATACCGAAGAAAAGAAATTGTTCAAAATCTCCCCATCTCTTTTGGTTCCACACATAGCTGTCCACTCTGATTCTCTAAGGGACCAATTTTATCCTTCACTATCCTTTTGCTATTGATATAACTGTAGAAACCCTTTGGATTTATTTTCACCTTACTTGCCAAAGCAACTTCATATCTTCTTTTAGCTTTTCTAATTTCTTCCCTAAGATTCTTCTTACATTCTTTATATTCCTCGTGCACCTCATTTACTCCAAGCTGCCTATATTTACTGTGAAGACAGACTCCGGCAGATTGAGCGGACGAGACCAATGGAAGGTTCAACGGTCAAGAAGGTGGTCTCCGCAAGCGTCATGGAACGTGTAGAGCAGGACAAGACACAGAAGATGTCCTGGTCATCCACTGTGCCTAGTCCCATCTCCAGCTGTCTAGACTCTGTCTTGCCACTGGACCCAGATGGGAATTGGGAAGAGAGAGAGAGGCTGACGCTGCGCAACTCTCCCTCACTTATATCCAAATCACGCGCTAGTCTCGACACCATCATTATGGTGTCGAGGTCCTCATCGACGTCAACGATGGACGAACGACAACATATTTACTGTAGATATGTCTCTTTTTCCAAACCAAGTTTCCAATATCCCTTGAAAATCATGGCTCTCTCAAACTTTTAACCTTTCCTTTCAACCTAACAGGAACATAAAGATTCTGTACCCTCAAAATTTCACCTTTAAAGAACCTCCATTTCTCTATTACATCCTTCCCATAAAACTAATTGTCCCAATCCATTCCTTCTAAATCCTTTCGCATCTTCTCAAAGTTAGCCTTTCTCCAATCAAAAATCTCAACCCTGGGTCCAGACCTATCCTTCTCCATAATTATATTGAAACTAATGGCATTGTGATCACTGGACCCGAAGTGCTCCCCAACACATACCTCCGTCACCTGACCTATCTCATTTCCTAACAGGATATCCAACACTGCCCCTTCTCTAGTTGGTACCCCTATGTATTGCTGCAAAAAAAAACTATCCTGCACACATTTTACAAACTCCAAACCAGCCAGCCCTTTTACAATATGGGCTTCCCAGTCTATGTGTGGAAAATTAAAACCTCCCACAATGACAATCTTGTGCTTACTACAAATATCTGCTATCTCCTTACAAATTTGCTCCTCCACTTCTCGCTCCCCATTATGTGGCCTATAATACACCCCTATAAGTGTTACTACCCCTTTCCCATTCCTCAGTTCCACCCAAATAGTCTCCCTAGACGAGCCCTCTAATCTATCCTGCCAGAGCACCACTGTAATATTTTCTCTGACAAGCAATGCAACACCTCCTCCTCTTGTCCCTCCAATTCTATCACACCTGAAGCAACGAAATCCAGGAATATTTAGTTGCCAATTACACCCCTCCTGCAACCATGTTTCACTAATAGCTACAACATCATACTTCCAGGTATCAATCCTTGCCGTAAGCCCATCCACCTTTCTTACAATGCTCCTAGCATTAAAATAAATGCATTTAAGAAATTTTCCACCTCTTACTCTCTGTTCATCACTAATGGTGCAAACAACTTTACTATTTTCTTTTTCTTCCTTCTCCCCTACATCTGTTCCTACACTCTGGTTCCCTCCCTCCTGTATCTAGTTTAAATCCATGGAAGCCTCTCCAGCAAACCTACCTGCAAGAATATTTGTCCCCCTCCAGTTCAGATGTAAACCGTCCCACCAGAACAGGTCCTACCTTCCCTGGAAAACTGCCCAATTATCTATAAATCTGAAGCCCTCCCTCCTGTACCATGTCTTCAGCCACGTGTTGATCTGTGCTATCTTACTATTTCTAAGCCTGCCTGCACATGGCACTGGTAGCAATCCTGAGATTGCTATCCTGGATTGCTATACTTCAGTGATCAGGTTTGGGTCAGGGCATACAAAGGGTAAACATTTAAAGGTCTGATGTATTTTGTTAACTCTGCATTACTATAAACAGGGAGACAGGTACATTCATGCTAAAGCAGAGTTCTACATACCAAAATGCAAATTTGCACATCAGCTTTGATCTGTCAAACTTCTGCTAATATTAGCAATACTCAAATATGTTTGTAATGATAATACAGTGAACGTTAGGCAACTTCCAGAATTTCAGTCTCTCCAAAATGCACAACATTGGATTGACCATCTGCAACACAGCAAACCTTAGTGACATCAGCAAGAAAAGACCAGCCACTCCACTGTTGGCCATTGTGCACCCTTGCTAAAGTTGAATTTTACCCAGGAAGTATTCTGCGTAGCAGGAGTATAGTGCAAAAGGTTGCAGCTTCAAATATTAATATCACTAAATCTTCACAATTAAAAATCTGAAAATCAGTTATGTGGTTATTAAAAGCTCCAGGGAAAAGCGTCCCAGAGTATCCAGACTTTCCTTACAACCCAAGCCCACCAGTCCCGATTACATCCCTGCTTTTGTTCAGATAGTTGTAATAAAGTTATAATTGTAGAATTTTAAAATATACAAAGGTTGTTTAAATATGTAATAGAACATCATTTAGACAGTTTCAAATTAAATGCATTCATTTGACAGACAGTACTATAGTCCAGTAGGATGCATCTTGGTAATCCCAATTTCCTTCAACAGTTCTTGAGTTCAACTACTTTCCCAGCAAGAAGAGTTAATGACTGGTCTAACTGGAAGTGCGGTGGAGAATATCCTGGGTTTACGGCCTGCTCTGAGCAGATCTTTGTTGATCCTAAGCGAAAATTCTACAACTGAGCTATGCAGCTCGGGGTTGGAATATTTAAAAAAACAAAATCAGCAGCACTTGTCCTGATAATTGTCAGTGACTTTGTATAAAATGTTGATGTCATATGAGCACAAGCTCTGGCCTTGCTGAGACTCCCTTCAGGATAGTACAACCTATTGATAGTGTTCAAGTTTATTCATAAACAATGGCCACAGGATGAGCTATCAATGGATGCCAGGCATCCCTGGATTCATATCGCTGGAAAGTCAGAATGTTTAGAACACAGGAGAAAATGGGGAAAGTAAGTACACACTAGTGGTTTTCAATAATATTTGCCACATTAGCATAATCATATTGCCATTTTATGGGGATTATGTAGGGTGTGTGAATTTAATATGGTTTCCATAAAATTAATTTTATGAAATCAAATTACTTAACTTCTCTTGGGTTTAATAAAAAAGGAGAGAACTTCTGTACCTTAATGATGCAATCTGGAGTCCTGAGAAGGAAATGGATCAGCCAATTAACAATTCGCACAGAAGTGATGCTGGGACCAATCCCCCATCAAAATTCCTTTGAAAGGCACAAAACATTCTAACATGAAACAAATGCTTTAACAGAGAGCTGCATCAAGGAGCACTCGCGACTTCTAAAATTCCTGTTTTAGTCTTGACTTCTGCATCTCATAAGCTTTCTAAAAGAGAAATCTGTGCAATTCTGTTTGATAAATTATCTGTACCTTGCTGATGAGTCTACAAGACTACTAGTGATTAACATGAGATTTAGTACGTTAAAGTTGGATAAGTCACCGGGACTGGACGAGATGTACTCCAGGCTACTGTGGGAGGCGAGGGAGGAGATTGCTGAGTCTCTGGTGATGATCTTTGCATCATCAATGGGGACGGGAGAGGTTCCAGAGGTTTGGAAGGTTGTGGATGTTGTTCCCTTATTCAAGAAAGGGAGTAGAGAGACCCCAGGAGATTATAGACCAGTGAGTCTTACTTCAGTGGTTGGTAAGTTGATAGAGAAGATCCTGAAGAGGCAAGATTTATGAACGTTTGGAGAGGCATAATATGATTAGGAATAGTCAGCATGGCTTTGTCAAAGGCAGGTCATGCCTTATGAGCCTGATTGAATTTTTTTGAGGATGTGACTAAACACATTGGTGAAGGTAGAGCAGTAGATGTAATGTATATGGATTTCAGCAAGGCATTTGATATGGTACCCCATGCAAGGCTTATTGAGAAAGTAAGAAGGCATGGGATCTAAGGAGACACCGCTTTGTGTATCCAGAACTGACTTGCCCACAGAGGACAAAAAGTGGTTGTATGGATATTATATCATATTCTGCATGGCAATTGGTGACCAGTGGTGTGCTTCAGAGATCTGTTCTGGGACCACTACTCTTCGTGAGTTTTATAAATGACCTGGATGAGGAAGTGGAGGGATGGGTTAGTAAATTTGCTGATGACACAAATATTGGAAGTGTTGTGGATAGTGTGGAGGGCTGTCAGAGGTTACAGCGGGACATTGATAGGATGCAAAACTGGGCTGAGAATTGGCAGATGGCATTCAACCCAGCTAAGTGTGAGCTGGTTCATTTTGGTAGGTCAAATATGATGGAAGGATATAGTATTAATGGTAAGACTCTTGGCAGTGTGGAGGATCAGAGGGATCTTGGAATCAATATCCATAGGACACGCGAAGCTGATGCGCAAGATGACTGTGGGGTTAAGAAGGCATACGGTGCATTGGCCGTCATCAATTGTGGGGTTGAGTTTAGGAGCCGAGAGGTAATGTTGCAGCGATATAGGACCCTGGTCAGACCCCACTTGGAGTACTGTGCTCAGTTCTGGTTGCCTCATTACAGGAAGGATGTGGAAACCACAGAAAGGGTGCAGAGGAGATTTACAAGGATGTTGCCTGGACTCGGGAGCGTGCCTTATGAGAATAGGTTGAGTGAATTTGGCTTTTCTCCTTGGAGCAACGAAGGATGAGAGGTGACCTGATAGAGGTGTATAAGATGATGAGAGGCATTGATCGTGTGGATAGTCAGAGGCTTTTTCCCGGGGTAAAATGGCTAGCACGAGAGGGCACAGTTTTAACGTGCTTGGAAGTCGGTACAGAAGAGATGCCAGGGGTAAGTTTTTTTATGCAGAGAGTGGTGAGTGCATGGAATGGGTTGCCGGTGACAGTGGTGGAGGCGGATACGATAGGGTCTTTTAGGAGGCTCCTGGATAGGTACATGGAGCTTAGAAAAATAGAGGGCTATGGGTAACCCTGGGTAATTTCTAAGGTAAGGAAATGTTCGGCACAGCTTTGTGGGCCAAAGGGCCTGTATTGTGCTGTAGGTTTTCTGTGTTTCTAAAGCTTACACATGGCATTGCATTGTTACAACTTGGAGTTGTGGGGCTAGGAATTTTATTACTAAATCTTCACCCAAGCAGCACAGTGCTCAAAGGCAAGTGCAACCATTGGAGAGCCTCAATAATGGGTGGGTTGAAAGAAACAAGGTGCTACCCAGACATTTCTCCTACCCATTTTATGGCAAGGATTCTCCACTTTACCTACTCCATGAAATTTCTCTGTGTCAAGGAATGTATTTAACAGCTGAACAACTTGTTATTCTCTTCAGCAACTGGAAATGACACTCTTTATCCTGGGTAAAACCTCCGGCAGATGGAACTGCCAAGCCACACACTGGTGAGATCCAAGAGTTTTCAAAACCATTTGTATGGACCAGTGGAGTAGCTTGTGGAGCCACAATGTCATGGCATAGTGACCTGGGATCAAAGTGAACCTCTGGTGCTGCGTGGAGTTGGCATGTGATTGCATGGGTTTCCCCAGGTGCTCCAATTTCCTCCCACATCCCAAAGATGTGCAGGATGGTAGTTTAAATGATCATCATAAACTGTCCCTATTGTATGGGTGAGTGGTAGAACTTGGGGATGGGAAGGTTGATGAGAATAGAGTGAGGAAAAATCAGACAGAAAACAATTTCTGCAGATACGGGTTCCTAATGGTTGGTATGGATTCAATGATCTCATGGATCTATTTTGGAACTGTAACTCTCTACGACTCTAATGACCTGTAAATATCCAAGTAATCATGAGCCACTGTCTTCAGGCAAAGAGGAAATTTGTTCCAAAAGATCATAGCACAGAATCTCCGGTCAGTGGTGAAGCAATGGTGCTTGGCACTGAATTCATAGGAAGCTTCCCATAAAACAAGATCAAAAGATCTGTCACAAGAACTTCTTTTCCATCCCAGTAAGGCCTTTATCCACATTTATCAATGGTGTTCATCAATTATTGCACCATCAAGCTTGTTAAAAAAAATCAATGGCATTGAGGAGTTCTCACAGTAAATCAGAAGGGAAATTTTACACCTGTGACAGATTGTAAATATAAACACACAGAATTAACGTAGAACCTGAAATTCTTTTAAAGATTTAATTTTGAAAAACAGTCACAATATTAGAAATGTTTGTGAGTTAATTAAAATCCACATTGTAGTACAGTTTTATTTAAGGCAAAATAATTTGTTTGGCAGTAAGTTAAGAATTCTTAATAACTATAATAAATTATTAAAAGTTTAATTAGTCCTCAGGGAAAAGAGCATAGCATTTGCAGGCTGCGTAACAGCAAGAGTTGTTTGAATGTCGCTTCTGTTAAGTGATTTCCCTTGATACCACTGGAAAAGGCCACACACAATCCTGCTTGCCAGGAAGACAGAATCACGGACAGCATCTTCAGATTTCCACATTTACCTAAGCCGATTCCAAAATCTGAGCATGGATTTTCCACGATTGTGACACTTGATAGTCCTACTGCCATTACTAACACCAAATCTGGGTCAACAAATAAGCATATCCTCCCAACAACCACAGAGTGTCAACAGTGGCACAGGCTTTCTTTGGAAATTGGTTATCCATCTTCCAGCTCACAGCATTTATAAAAAAATTTTCAATATCAATTGCAGATGCCAAACTTTTGCAAGCATTTGTTCCCACTCATTGATCTTCTTATTCATTTTCCAAGAACATGATTACCAGACTGATAATATCAATTTTATTGTACAGAGGATCGTCTATGTGATGAGCTCAGCATTGCTCCTCACACTAACAAGCCTCCCTTACATTGTAATGACCTTGCACTTTTTCCAGAACTCTCCAGTCCCTTCCCGTAAAGCTTGTTCTGCCAAACTCTTGCAATGTTCAGGTGTGAAACCAACCAATGCAGTGCCCACTGTTGCAACTCCGAGGTTTTTAGCCAGTCCTTTAATCTGCTTCTCAATGGAACTTGGAGAAAAGTATGGGTATTCTTCACCCTGAATGCGATAAGAAATATATTTCTCCCTTTCTTCCGCCAGCGGTGGTAAAGGCTCATCCTTAAAGCTCTCCACATTACAGGCTATCTCCACGGTACCCTCATGAGGAAAGGCCATTGCCTGGATGCCCTTAAGGCCACCAACATTTGCTCCACGGATGGCACTAGCAATCTGTTGTCCAACATTCAGATCCTGTGTGTCTATGGTCACATTGCAGTTCATAACATATGGGCTGGCACCAATACCTAAAAGGGCAAAAAAAAACATTCTTAATGGATGCCACTTTTCAGAAATGGTAATTAGTTTGGTTTAAAACTACATCTTCATCTTTCCCAGGTTCACAGCGGTGCAGCAGTTAGTGCCACTGCTGTACTGATCCTGACCTCTGGCATTGCCTGTGCACATCCTCTACATGACTCTGTTGGGTCCTCACAGGTGTACCAATTTTTTCCTGCAAGCCAAAATTGTGCTTGTAGGTTTATTGGCTATGGTAGATTACTCCCAGGTGTGGGTTTATAGCAAAAAGGATTCAAGGGGAATTGATGGGCATGAGTGAGAGAACACAAGCTGAAGAGGTATAGAGATATAAAAAGAGGAACAGGACTGCAGGGATTGTTCTATTGGAAGACGGCAATTACCTGATATGTTATAAAATTAACAACTTGCAAAGAGTTTTTACAAAAACTCATCAATTCGAAATACTAAATCAGTTTTGTTGTCTATAAATTTTACCTAAACTGCAAACTTTTTCTAGCATTTTCTATTTTCTCTTGCAAATGATAAGAGGAAAGAGATGTAGAGTAGTGTAAAAACATAGAGAGGGAACTTTGGGGTAACAAGGGTTAGCGTCACCAGTAGCAAAGAAAAAGAGTCAAGAATGCTCAGGATACTGTCATTAAAAAGCTGGAGAATTTCAAAGAAAATGGTCATGATAGAGAAAGTTAAAGCATATGATCTGAAAACACTAAAAATGACTTTAAAAGTCATGCACATAAGACAGGTTAGAAGCAGGTTGAAATACAAGCCATGTGATGAATAATGTCTGGCTGACGAAGTACGCAGAATAGGAGATCAAAGCAATGTGAAGTACAACAGGCTTGTCTAAAAGTGGCAGAGACATGATTGTGAATTTCAACAGCGAACGGGGAGGAAACAGAAAAGACGAAATTGCAGAATTGGTGATGGACCAATGAGGGGGTCGGAAGCTTATGAGATACAAATGGTCAGATACAGTAGCTAAACAAAGCAGGAAGGCAAACTTTGAGAGAAGATGGGCATAGGATGCCAATTCCTCAGATTCCTCTTTTCCTCCCTTAGGGTGAGTATTCCAGGATTATGACCATGTATGCTGTCTAACTATTACCTAAAAAACTCAATTTCCTTTCTTATTCCACTTTATTTTTGCCTGGGATCCTAAACAGATTTGTCATTCACATAGTACTTACAATGAGCATCAACTTTCCCTTGACTAAATCCTCAACTTCACTTGCTCCATCATTGAAATGTTCCCATAACCAATGGACACACTTTCAGGGACTCTTCATCTCTCGTTCTTGATATTTATTGCTTGTTTATTTATATTATTGTTTCTTTTTTTTGCATGTGCGCAGTTTGTGTTTTCTGCACTCTGGTTGAAAGCCCTAGTTTGGCAGTCATTCACTGATTCTGTTATAGTTACTATTCTGTAGGTTTGTGGAGCTTGCCCACGTGAAAATGAATCTCAAAGTTGTATATGGTGACATAGATGTACGTTGAAAATAAAATATATCTCTAACTTTGAACTTTGAAATCTTATCAAAAGCTGAAAATGAAACTATAAACACACAACTATCCACACTTGCAGCACATTGTCCCAAATGTTCTCAAAGGCTGAATGTGATGCAAATTCATTCATTAAAAGAAACTATAAGCACTTCAGTTATATAGATCTAACATATTTTGGAATTCAGATGTCATGAAGTTCAAGTTTATACTGGCAGAAATTCAGTCTTCACTCCTTTTCAATTGATAAGCTGGTCTCTGTTACCAAATAAAATAGATAATACTCAACATCAGTGATATTATTTGGGTCATGGGAAAGTAGTATATGAACCAAAGAACTTTCCAGGCAAGCTCCAAATCTAGATGAAAGTGCAGCTCTGATGTAAAAAGTAGCATTTTAAAATCAAATGCTAAAATCAGCAACAGTAAAGCCCACCTGACTTAAAGGAACAGGAACATTAACAATATAGTTAAGCAACTCAGAGACAGATGGTGCAATTTGTATCAACTGAGGCAGGGATGAATAGAAGTCATAATAATGCTATGCCAAGATGGAACAGTGGAGATAAAGACAGTGTTTGTGCATCTGGGAACCTAGAGTTTTTCTGACTGTAATCCTGACACTCACTTATTCACTTCAATCACATAATTGTAGATTTCAGTTCAGAAAACCCACCTGTTAAACCACATCTGGGAGAAATTGCAGCTCCCACATCTGGCATTCTTTCCTTCACCTTTAAGCTGCTCCTGTTAAACCAGTTCAGTTCTTTCCTGCGCTGGACCAGAGTTCGTTTGAGAGGTTGATCAGCGTATCCAAAATAAAAGAGACTACAATCTGGCACATCGACTATTAACTTTTCAGCAATATCTGTGAGGAAGAGATGTATTTTATTTATATATTTTTATTGAGAGATATAGTACAGAACAGGCCCATCTAGTCCAACGAAATGCAATGCCCAGCAACCCACCTACTTAACGCTAGCCGAATCACAGGTCAATTTACAAGGACCAATTAACCTGCTAACTGGTACATATTTGGTATGTAAGAGAAGACCTGGCATGTAAAAACCAGAGCATATAAAAAAACATAAGTAAATCCTCGACTCACAGAGCCTGCTCTGGTATCTAACTCTTGCACCAATGTGCTAATTAAATGAAGAAGGTTCTGCTCTCAATCAAAGTAAAACAGAATCCACAAAAATGGTCAGAGGAAGATTAATTTTCTGCAGCTTTTAGATAAAAGGTCTTCCCTTTTCGCACTCTGGTGCTTTGTTTACCACCACGGGAGTTTGCCTCAGGAGAGTACCACTGAACGCTGCTCATTACATATGCTGAGCACATTACGTTTGTACCTTTTCACTCCTAACATAATAAATCTTTGCTAGTTATCTATATTAGATACCTCACCCAAGTGGTTGTTCGAGAACATCTGAGATGTCCTCTTCTTTCAAACAGCAGAGTTTCCCTTCCACCACCATCGATGCTGCCCCCACCTGCATCTCGATTTCCCACACATCTGCCCTCACCCCTTCTTCTCACCGTCATAACAGGAATAAGGTTCCTGAGGGCAATTTAAAGTAGTGAGGTGACTCAAGGTACTTGACAGCAGAGTTATTGAACAAAGTTGGACATGAGATGGATCACGCAAGTAAACTTAGAAAATAGCATAAAACTTGGTCAAAGCAACCTGCCTAAGAGAATCCTAAATCATATATTTTAAGGTCAAGTCATTATTATACAAGATCCAATATTTGCAAGTGATCACAGGCCTGATGGACAATCAGAACTGTGTGCAAGATGGGATACGGACGGCTGAGTGCTGGTGTAGAATCAGACAGAAGAGCATTGGAATCTCGCATTACTAAGGCATGGATGAGGGCTGCAGTAGAAAGTAACTGAAGCACAGGTTTTGGTTGATATTATGGAGCTGTAAATTATGGACCTTGATAACAGTTGGAAGCCCACTGAAGGACTAATGTAACATTGAAGTTGCAACCAGCATGA
Source organism: Mobula birostris (assembly GCF_030028105.1). NCBI lineage: Eukaryota > Metazoa > Chordata > Chondrichthyes > Myliobatiformes > Myliobatidae > Mobula > Mobula birostris. Next base: position 149,078,998 of record NC_092375.1, on the reverse strand, counting down.
TTCACCCATAGACAACACACAGGGAGGGAGAAGGATGGAGCCAGTGGCTAAAGAACTGAGATTGCACCAAGATTCAAATACAAGGGCTTCATTAGAGCAAGTGCCTTCCTATCAGACAAAACGTGTGACAGATCAGACAACCTAGCACTCAATGACAAGGAATTAATCTTCAGGAAGACTTGAGGAAGACTCAGGAAGACTTCAGGAAGAGGGAGTTGAGGGAACACACACCAATTCTCATTGAGGGATCAGCAGTAAAAAGGGTGAGCAGTTTGAAGTTCCTGGGTGTCAACATTTTTGAAGATTGATCCAGGGCCCAACATAGTAATGCAATTGCAACAAAGGCACGAAAACAGCTATATTTAATTAGGAGTTTGAGGAGACTTCGTATGTCACCAAAGTCACCCATAAATTTCTACAGCTATGCCATGGAGAGGGTTCTAACTGGTTCCATCACCGTTTGGTATGGAGGGGCCACTGCAATGGATTGGAAAAAGCTGTAGAAAGTTGTAAACTCAGTCAGCTCTACCATAGGAACTAGTCTTCCCAATGGAGGACACCTTCAAAAGGCAATGCCTCAAAAAGCCAGCATCCATCATTAAGGACCCCCATCACCCAGGACATAGGCTGGCTGGTGGTGTAGTGGCATCAGTGCTGGATTTCGGAGCGAGGGCTCCCGAGTTCGAATCCAGCCAGCTCCCTTGCATGTTTTCCATCCGTGCTGGGTTGGCCTCATAAAAATAAGAAAGCCTGCTAAAAAATCGCCATCATGACGGCATCCTGATGACTCCACTTGGAGTTAAGGGCTTTCTTCTTCATCACCCAGGACATACCCTCTTCTCACTGCTACCATCAAGGAGGTGGTACAGGAGACTGAAGACACATGCTCAACGTTTCAGGAGCAGCTTCTTCCCCTCCACAATCAGATGAATGAATGGACAATAAATCCATGAGTACTACCTCACTATTTATTTCCCTCACTTTGCACTACTTACTTATTTTTAAAATATACCTTATATGGTAATTTATAATTGTTTTATTATGATTTGCAATGTACTGCTGCCACAAAATATTAAATTTCACGATATACTATATGCCAGTGATGTTAAACCTGATTCCAACTCTGACACTGGAGGATTGGGAAAGATGATAGCGGTGAGAATTGGGCATCTAGATTCCAGATTCTGATAGCAAGGGGCAGCTTGTAGTTAAACAAGAGGAAGGAACTACGGTTAGATCTGTAGGAGGAAAACGAGGCACTGCAGAGGAAATGATGTAAATGCAGGAAGATAAGCCATTGCAATTAATTCTCTGTCTATGAGTAAACAGATAACAGTGGAAGAATGCCTCCCAGTCAGAAGACAGAGGACAGATAATGGTGTGATCAACCATGTCAAAGGCCGTACAAGGCAGGTCAAGATGCCTGGATACCTTGCCTTAATCATGGTTATAAAGGGTGTCATTTACAATAATAGCAACCAGAGTAACCAACTTCCTCTGTGCATCAAGCAGAATAAATTCCCCTATGCAGATCTGCCAAGAACATCTTCAATGATGGTCTTGGTGATCTGCATTGTAACCAGGATGTTGTATGCAAAACCAAGCTGGTAGACACAGACAAAGTGACCTCACGCCTACAGGTTATCAATTATCCATTTAATTCAAGTTGCTGGACGACTTGATTGATTATTGTACATTACAGCCGGTGGCCAGTATATTAGGTACATCAGTACACCTGCTCATTAATGCAATTATCTAATCCGCCAATCACGTGGTGCAACTCAATGCACTAACTCATACATACAATGTCAAAAAGTTCAGTTGTTGTTCACATCAAACATCAGAATGGAGAAGAAATGTGATCTAAGTTACTGTCAATACCCGAGAGGTGGTTTGACTATCTCAGAAACTGCTGATCTGAGATTTATATAGTTTACAGAGAATAGTGTGCAAAACAAAAAGCATCCAGTGAGCAGCAGTTTTGTGGATGAAAGTACCTTGTTAATGAGAGAGGTCAGAGGAGAATAGCCAGAATGGTTCAAGCTGACAGGAAGGCGACAGTAACTCAAATAACCACACGTTACAACAATGGTGTGCAGAAGACCTTGAAGTGGATGGGTTACAGCAGCAGAAGGCTATGAACATACACTCTGGCCTCATTATTAGGTAAAGGAGGTACCTAATAAACTAGCCATTGAGTTTATGTCAATAACGCATTCTATTTAAATGGATGGAAAACAAAAGAGCAATATAGGTCCTTCAGCCCAACCAATCTATACCCACTAAGTTGTCCACCCAGTTAGTCCCAGAAGTCCAAGGCAGCCTTAAGGCAATGCCATTCACACAACTATTCCCGCTTCCCTCTCCCCTGCTCCACTGTCTAAAGGGATTGCTCTCCAATTGACTCCCTTGCCCACTTATCCCTCCCTACTGATCTCCCTCTGGCACTTAGCCCTGCAAGCTACACCTGCCCCAGTATGTTCACATGGATGCCATAGTCAAGACTTATGACTACACACTACAATGACAACGTATACAGTATGCTTCCTTTTTAGTCCTGTTACAGGGCTGTAGGCATCTTCTGCCATGTGGGAATCCTGTCTTAACCTGAGGACAACCTGTATAATGGATTTTATGTCCCTAAACACAGCTTTCTGAATCCTGGGTGACATGGTGATGAAGTGCTGATGAAGAGTGTTCACCATAATGTTAACGGTCTATTTCCCTCCATAGATGCTGCCTGACCTGCTGAGTTCCTCTAGCTCCTTTGTCTGTTGCTCCAGAACTCCAGCATTTGCAATCTCTGTTTCGGTTTCCTTATTAAACAGGTAAATATTAAATAGTAATTATATCAAGTCATCCTGGATGAGAAAGCTGTGTTCTGAAGTATTAAATTAATTATATGCATCATTCCCAGGTTACAGCAAGGTTCCGTTACTGAAAGCTATAACCCAAGTAGTTTGCAAGTCAGAAATGCCACCAGGAATGGAGCTTCCTCAAGGCAGATGATGCCAGCTGCTCTGCAGCAGCTGACAAATTCATCCCCACCGTTCCCCAAATGCATAGGCTGTTCATACTGCTAGTCAGACATCCATAACATAGGTAGGACCCATGCTGTTAGTATGACTGAGCTTTTGATATGTTGGGGTAGAAAGCATCAAACAGAAAATATGGGTTACGAGGTAATGCTCTGAAAAGTTGCGATGACTCTCTGAAGCTCAAACCTACCGCTGTCTTTCAGGCAGGAGCCAATCATTCTCCCACCCTGCTACTCTACAGGGAACGGCAACCAGCTGGACTTCTGCTATTCATGCCCAGCCGTGCTGTCAGCAAGTCAAGTTCCTTGAGTCATTATCCAAGGCCATCTGGAGCCTAACCTCTTGCTGAAAAGAGAAATTTTCCACCAGCAATATTGATGTTGCCGCTCAGGAGCACTAAACCAGGAGGACATCACTGTGGATAATTGCATGTTCTGTTAGGAATACAGCACAACTTACCATACACATTTGGCTTGAAACGTATACTTTAAGAAGACTTTAGTTTTTACCTTCTGATCGAGAAAACAAGCAGCAATCTTTGACAGACAGATGAGGAAGTACTGAATTGTAGATGAACAAGGGGTTTGGATTGCATTTGCTGGTTATGCATGCATGAACTCCTCACAAGACAGCCTTGGAAGAAAAAAAATCTCTAGCTTCTTTCCTCCCTTCCTTCTTTTCTCCACTCCTCCTCCCATCTTCAGCTGCTCAGAACACAACTGTCCCAAGGGTAGGGCCTTCATGATGATGGTGCTATGCCACTTGAAATGGGCCGCTAAACTGAGAGGGCTGATAGGGAAGGGGGGAGATGCCTGAATTACAAGGTGGGGAGAGGGTAAAGAGGAAGCCAGCCAGATGGGGGGGGGGGGGGGGAGGAGGGAGGTCAAGGACTGGAGAAGAAAGAAGCTGACAGGAGAGGACAGTGGAGAGCGGACAATCGGAGAAGGGGAAGGAGGGGACCCAGGGGAAGTAATAGGTAGATGAAAAGTAAAAGGCCAGAGAGGGGACTAAAGGAATGTGGGGGGGGGGTTAATTTCGTTCACTGGAAAGAAAAATCAATATTCATACCATCAGATTAGAGGGTAGCCAGACAATTTGTGTGAAACTTGGTGTCCATTGTATGCATTCTAGTGTGCGTGTGTGTGTTGTCTACTGGAGGCCTCATCCAGTCTGTCAGCAGATACAGCTTGTTGTCCTGTAGCCACCCTCTGGTTTGTGGCAAAGGGTCAAGTACAATATGTACCATGGCCTGGTCCAGAATAAATGCATTGTAACGGAAGTCAGGATACCAGGAATTCTCCATCGATGGTTACAAATCTGATAAACATTGAGAAAATGGAATCCATTGCCATTCCAGATTACAACGGGGCAGAAATATGTTACCACAAAGGTGCATATCCCATAGTCACACCACTAGCCCCTTTGGTAAAGCTTGAAATCTCTGAAAACTTCCTAAGAACCTTAGTAAAAGCTTTAGGTCCCACACCGTCAGGTTCAGGAATAGTTATTACCCTTCAACCATCAGGCTCCTGAACCAGTGTGGATAAATACACTCACCTCAACACTGAACTGATTCCATAACCTATGGACTCACTTTCAAGGACTCTACAACTCATGTTCTCAGTATTATTTATTTACTTATTTATAAATATTACCATTTTCTTGTATTTGCACTGATCGTCTTCTTTTGCACACTGGTTGTTTTTCAGTCTTTGTGCAGTTTTTCATTGTTTCTACTATATTCTAATGAATCTCAGGGCAAGATATGATGGCATATACATACTTTGGTAATAAATTTACTTTGAACTTTGAAGGATATCCACCTGCTGGCCAGCAAAGACAATGAAATGTAGTGAGCTCTCATTAAATAAACAATCACAATGAACCCTCATAAAAAGATGGATGGCAAAATGTGATACATTGCCAGTATCTCCAGCATCAGCTTATGAATGTCAATGGCAATACAGTCCTTGCCCTGCTCTATCGTTACAGTCTTGGCTACAGAAGATGGCAGTGAAATCATCTGCATGGAAGCACACACATCTCATACAGTATATTGTTCCTTACTGGAATTTAAGTTGAAGAGTGCTACCCAAAGCTCTTGTTCAACAGCCTCCTGCTGAGAGCTTCTCCTCTTTCTCCTTTTCCAGCAGCAAGTCTTGCCTGCAGCTCCCTGGTTATTCATGCAGTCACACAACATTATAAAGAAAGTGTCTACTGCTACATCCATCGCTGAGAGCAATTGGTGCAGAATTAATTCAGCAAGAAGTGATTCAGTAACTGTCTCAGCATTCCCTGTAGACCTGTGCAGTTTAAGCTAAACTTAGAAGACACTAACCTACTGTAGAATTGTCAAAACAAGAAAGAAATTAACCAATCGTTAATCAGCAAATAGTTAATAATTCCTTTAAACAGAGGTGTTGGGGTTCCCACTTTACTGCAGATTTCCCCCCCAAGTGTCATAGCACAAACTTTCAGCTGCCCATTTCCCTCCATAGATGCTGCCTGACCTGCTGAGCTCTTTCAGCGTTGTGTGTGTGCTGCTCAAGATTTCTAACATCTGCAGAATTTCTTGTGTCTTGGATCTGTAAGGGTTCTTTCAGAATGCCAAAGGTGTGGGCTACAAATTCCTCTGTGTGAAGCTAAAACAATTCTTCCTGCAAACTTAGACTCAGGCTTACTTTCTCAAATCAATATTGCAGATCTCTGCTCTAAACATGCTTTCAGGCATTCACAAAGGCAAAGATGTGTTCAGAGGCACAGTGGTTAAGTTGCTGGATCAACAACCTGGCCTGTGTATGATTCCTACGCGTGCAAATTTCTTACATGCCTCCCCAGTTCAGGGGCAATTAGGGACAGACTACAAATTCCAGCATTTCCACATCACAAGAATGAATAAAAACCAAATATCCTGTGGCCGAATCACTGGCTGTGCAGACGCTACTCTAGTGCAGAATACATTCCCAGTGCCCATTCCCTTCTGCAGACTCATCACTTACGAAACAATTTCTTTTTCACTTTCAGCCCAAGAAAGGTTTGATTATTAATCTATGGTGGTCAATTATTGTTGTTTTCTGCATTGTCACCTTGGTGAAATAGTAAATGGTTTCAAAGGTGCAAGGATAAGGCTTATGAAAGAAATTACAAAAGCAAATTAGGTGTTGGGTTTGCTATACAAAGGTGGTAAGTACAAACACCAGGAAGTTATACTAAACTTGTATAAAACAATACTTTGAGCTTAGCTAGTGTACTTTCCAATGATGGGCACCACACAATGGACATGAAAGTTTTACTATAATGGTTCCAGAGGTGCAATAACAGTCCTGCACTCAGTGTCAGCAAGACCAAGGAATTAACTGTGGACTTCAGGAAGGGCGCATCGAGAGAACATACACACCAGACCTCATTGAGGCATCAGAAGTGGAAAGGCTGTACAGTTTCAAGTTCCTGGATGTCCACAACTTTGAAGATCTATCCTGGACCCAACATATTGATGCAATTACAAAGAAGGCACATCAACAGCTATAATTCATTAGGAGTTTGAAGAGATTTGGTATGTTAACAAAAGACTCTAGCAAATTTCTACAGATGTACTGTGGAGAGCACATAAACTGGTTGTCTCACCGTTTGGTGTGGAGGGGCCACTGCATAGGATCAGAAAAAGCTGCTTTAAGTTGCAAACTCAGCCAGTTCTATCATGGGCACAAGCCTCCCCAGCATCAAGGACATCTTCAAAAGGTGATGACTCAAAACAGTGGTATTCATCATTAAGGACCCCCATCACCCAGGACATGGGGGAGGAAGCTGGGTGCCCATGAACCAATCCCCATCGGGGGATCAGAGGTGGAGAGGTTCAGCAACTTTAAAATTCCTCAGTGTTATCATTTTGGAGGACCTGTCCTGGGACCAGCACGCAAGTGCAGTCAGAAAGCACGGCAGTGCCTCCATCTCGTGGGAGTTTGTGAAGATTCAGCATGTCATCTAAAATTCTGACAAACTTCTAATGTTCTGTGGTGTAGAGTGTATTACTGATTGCACCATGGCCTGACATGGAAATGCCTACATATGCACTTGAACGAAAAAGCCGAGAAATAGCAGGTGGATATAGCCTAGTCCATCACAGATAAACAAAGCCCTTCCCAACATTGAGCATATTTACACAGAAAGTTGTTGCAAGGATACAACATACATCATCAAGGACCCCACCACCTAGGCTATGCTCTCTTCTCACAGCTGCTATCAGGAAGAAGGTATAGGAGCCTCAGGACTCACACCACCCGGTTAAGGAACAGTTATTACCCCTCAACCATCGGGCTCTTGAACCAGAGGGGATAACTTCACTCACCCATCACTGAATTGTTCCCACAACCTATGGACTCACTTTCAAAGACTCTTCATCTCATGCTCTCGATATTTATTGTTCATTTATTATTATTAATATTTCTTTTGTATTTACACACTGGTTGCTTGTCCATCCTGATGGGTGTGGTCTTTCACTGATTCTTTTGAGTTTCTTGGACTTACTGTGTATGCCCGCAGGAAAATGAATCTCAGGATTGTGTATGGTGACATACTGTGTATGTACTTTGAGAATAGGTTTATTTGGAACTTTTAATTATTATATCTATTATGCTGTACAATGTACCGCTGCCACAAAACAGCAAATTTCACAACATATGCCTGTGATATAAAACCTGATTCTGATAGATCACAGATACAAGTTCTATCTGTAGAAGCTGAGCTTGTTCTGCTTAGTTTTTGCTGGGAGAACTCAATAGGTCCAGCAGCATCTGTGCAGATAAGAGGATGATTGATGTTTTGGATCAAGACCCTGCATGAAGGTGGGTGTGGGGTGCCATTCCTTTGCCTGCACAGTTGCTACTTGACTAATCAAGTTCCTGCAGCATGAAATGACTTGAGAAGTTCAGTGAGAATGGACAATGAGAACCCATTTTCAAAGGCTGGGTGATTGATACCTAGAGGCTGCAGATCTGAAATTCCTAAAGGGAAACTTCCTTATCTATGATTAGGATTAGCCTAAGTTGATACGGGTGGTGGAAACGTTCAATAAAGTGTTCAAAGACAAACAGATAAATATACAAGGTGCAGAAAATGAGGGAATATAAGAAAAGAATTGGGAAGTAGAGCAAACTCTATTGGTACTTTAGCAAACCAGAGCTAATGGGTCAGATTTGCTTCTCCTAGACGGCAAAACTGCATGATTTTGTGATGTTCATGGCATCTTCCATAACCACTGGATTTTCCAAAGTCCTTACAAAAAATGAAGTTCTTATGAAGTTTTGTTTAATGCAAGAAATGTAGCATCCAATACGTACAGAAGATGTTCCTACATACAGCAATGATTTAACCGATGCTGGTTGAGGGATAAATGTTAGCCAGGCCTCCAAAAAGAAATTCCCCCCTCCTGTATAATATAATGTCTAGTGTCTGTTTCACCAGCAGTCATTACTTCAGTTTTCTATCTCATTCAAAAGGTGGTACCCCTGACTCCTCGGTATTGCAAAAATGTATCAGCCTACATTATACACCTCTTGGGAAAGTTTTGTTTAAAGATCAGCTTGAAACATTAACTGCTTCTCTCTCCACAGATGCTGCCTGACCTGCCAAATCTTTCTTGCACTCTATTTTTATATGCTCCAAATTGAGAGATGACAGTATTACTGCTGAATCAAAGCAGATAATAAGACGGCAACAGAGCTTTCATTCAAGTGTGAATAAAAAGAAGCATGTGCTGAACTTAACTCACCACGAGCCACTCTACCACACTCCTCCAGACTAACAGACTCCGAGAGAGGGTAAATGGGGACAAGGTCCACAGCTCCAAGACAGGGATGAATGCCAATATGAGCTTTCATGTCAATTAAGTTAAATGCTTCAACGCATGCTGACAAAATGGAGTTACCTGTAAGAGGAAAAGTGCCTTGAACTTCAGATACATCAATGGCTGTCTCTTTTGACTTAAGGCACCTTAACAATTTTCACAGACCCACCCTCAAATCTTTGGATCAGTTTGCAAGCACCTCTCCCTTCTCTTTTATTGGTTAAAGTGACAGTCAAAAGTTCTGCAAAATAAATGCATCAGCTAATTAAAGTTTTCACCCATTGACCTGACTGGGCTGGAGATTGAAGAAATCCTTTTTTTTTATAAAGGATTGGGTTAGTAGTGGCAAATTAACTTATTTTTTAACTAAAAATGACAGAATACTACTAACTTCTCCTTGAATAAAAAAAAATCACTGATATAATTAAGAAAGACTTTAAAATTCCATTCCATTGACTGTATTGTCCTGGTGCCTGATGCTCACTCCCTGACAATGCATAAGATGTCAAACAAGCAGTTCGGCTGGTGAATGGCATGTCTGAAATGTTTGTCAACTTAATCTTAATACCACAAGCCCATATTTAAGGCAGAATATATTCTCTATCACTTTTCCTGTGTGTTTTCTATTACTGATAAGCTCCTTATTTATACCCTGAAAGTTTCTTGTGTTTTTTCATTGTCCCTCAAGCAAAATGCAGAAGTGCAGCCATATTTCCACACTCTGCTCCATCCCATCTCACCTTCATTAGAATCAGGACAACACAGAAAGCCTACTGACATGGTGTCCCTACCCAAGGGACAGACTTGCCCAACAGAAGGAAAGCTACAAAGGGTTAACAGACTGATTCCCAGCATGGAGTGTCAGTATCCTTTAAAGAAACATTTAGCCAACAGATCCAATTCTCATTAAATTCTTATGGTGACACACGCAAAATTCTGGAGGAACTCAGCAGGTCAGGCAGCTGCTACGGAGATTAATAAGCAGTTGACATTTCAGACTGAGAACCCTGCATCAGAAGTGGAAAGGAATAAGAAGGTGTGGGGAGGGGAAGGAGGACAGGCTGGAAGGTGACAGGTGAAACCAGGGGGGTGGGGGGAGGGGGTAATGAAGTAACCCCCTGGAAGGTGATGACTGGAAAAGGCAAAGGGCTGAAGAAGGAGGAATCTGAGAGGCGAGGAGAGTGGATCCTCAAAGAAAAGGAAGGAGAAGGGGCACCGGGGGGAGGTGAAGGGCAGGTGTGAGGAAGAGGTAAGAGGGCAGAGTGGAGAAATGAAGAAGAGGTAAAGGGCAGAGGAAATAATTGCTGGAAGCTAGAGAAATCAATGTTCATGCCATTAGTCTGGAGGCTATCTAGACGGAATATGAGGTGTTGCTCCTCCAATCTGAAAGTGGGCTCATCGTGGCAAAAGAGGAGGCCATGGACCAAAATGTCAGAACAGGAATGAGGATAGGAATTCTTGTGATGCTTGACAGGTTAGATACAGAGATGATGTTTCTCCTGTTTGCGTTTCCCAGAACCAGGGACACCATCTCAAAATATGAGGTCATCCATCCAGAACAGAGATGAGAAAGAATTTCTTCTTTCAAAAGAAGTTGTCTACTCAGGAAAGCTGAGTTTACGTAAAATAATAATTGATAGATTTTGATTCTAAGTGATTTGAGGATATAGAGTTAATGCCAGAAAGTTGCCCACAGGTAAAGATTGTCTATAATCTGACTGAGAGGCACAAAGGCCAGATATTTACTCTATGTCTTATTTTCTCATATTCTTGGAAGAGGTGACTAAGTTTAGTTTATAGATGTTTGTTCATGAATTCCAATCACAACGCTTCCCTCAGAAATCCACTGAAATAGTCCCATGACAATCAGAAAGTCAATAATGAGTCCCAGAATCAACTCAGCAGGACCATTTTTTTCTTCTCTCATCTCATGAACATGACAGCCCCAAACAAATTTCCCCTTTGTTATCCAATTTGTAAATACTAAACCTAAATCCCACGGAGAAATCAGATCTGAGCTTCAAACTTGAATTCTGCATTCAAGAATTTACCTCGACCCAGAAATCACTTTATTGCTTCTAGAGTTAATAAAAATATAACTTTAAGAGCCAAATGAAATGAAATCTTACCTAATGTCTCAACTGAACCTGCAAGAGTTAGAACTGATCTGTTGTAGTCATAATCTGAAAATATGTTCAGTACAGTTGTTTGCATTTTCTTCTGTCCTGTAATCAAAGCAAAAGCTGATCCATAAGAATTTCAAGAAGGAACTTTTTCTCAGAATTGTACTGGTAATAAAATAAATTAAATCTACCTTGTTTATCACTGAGTGCAGCCTTAGCAACACTTTGCACAATGTCTTTCTTTCTGGCTTCAGAGATATTCAGCAAACACACAGCCAAGCGGAGGTTTAACCTTTGCGACGCCATTCTTTGGCTCAAAGAGGAAGCCTAAAACTGAATGAAATATAAAGGAAGTTTTGTTTTCTAACATTTTACAAGATAATTTGCCCTGATGATCCTCATAACTTTCCAAGCAAATGAAGGGCTTCTTCCTCACTCACTCCAAATAACATATTGCATAGAGGAGCACAGAGCAAATTCAGTTGATTTGCTCTGCCATTTTCTCTCTTGACTCTGGGAAATAGCAACAATTCTGCTCTGCATTGTTCCCTGCAGCTCTGCAGACTTCAGACATTTACGTCAGATGCATCTGTTTCGCTGCAGCATGGTTTACTTTCCATGGCGTGCGCAACAAAGTGCAAATCTAAATGCAAATGAACTTAAAACCAAGACACTGCCTCATTGCAAGAAAATACATGTTAATGAATGCTTGAGATATAAAATGAAACTAAATAATCCTGGAAACATTCAGCACAGAAACAAATAAAGGTAGAACATTTCAGGTCAAAAACCTCTCATAGGAAGAAAAGGATACAAAGCCAACTCTACTTTTAGAGCATTTGACTCTGCCAATACTCCAACTCCTACAACTGAAAGAGGCAAAGAACTTACTTTGTTTCACAAAAACAGAAGAATAAAGACTACAGATTTTGCTTTTGATACATGGTGACGTCAGTTCTATCACATTTTTCAGAAATAATATTTGGCGGCTACGCAGATTGTTTGCAAATATTTCAGAAGTAACAATGACTCTGAGACAATAAATGGCAGTAAATTAAGTGATGAGGGCTGTTACTTTTTATCAGTACACAAAAGGTTTCACATTGATTGAGGATGACCTTTGGAAATAGAATATTGGAATTTTTTTGTTGCTCAGGAGGTCATAGAACAAGCTCTTTATTATCTATCTTCTTGCTTTGCATCAAACTAATAAACTGACTGTAATAAGAATGCAATTAAAAAACATTCTGGCACATTCCATTTTGTAGTTCAAATATGAAATTTATCTGAAACTCCTGGAAGATCTATCTCAATGCAAACACCTGACTAATTTCCTGAGCTACTCTTTGTAATCCTCTTGGACAGTCCTTCAGGACTCTGGATGACTCAAATCCTCTTCATCTTGTTAGGATGGAAGTTGCCTGTGTAGGAATTCTTACAATGAGAGGTTGACCTTGCACGCGGAAGATTGTCTTGACAGGAGATCTGCTCCACTATGGCTGATTTATTATCCCTCTCAACCACATTCTCTTGTCTTCTCCCAGTAACCTTACTAATAAAGAACCTATCAATCTCTGCTTTAAATATATCCAATGATTTGGCTCTGAATTCTACAAATTCACCACACTCTGGCTAAAGAAATTCCTTCTCATCTTTGTTCTAAAGGAATGTTCTTGTATTCTGAGGCAGTGCACTCTGATTCGAGACTCCCCTACTGTCAGAAATATCCTTTTCATGTCTACTCTGTCTAGGCCTTTCAAGCCCTACCTAGACCCACCCTATTACCTCTTGGCTTCCATCCCTTTCTGCTCCCTCTCAACTTCATTTCCCACCTTCTCTTTGTCCCCTTGAATCACCCATTCTCCTCTGCCCTCTGCAAGCTGCTGGCTCCTCATTCTCCCCACGAGTGAGGACTCAACATCACCAGCCATCAGTCATCACCCTCATGCCACCAGCCCAGGTCCCTGCAACTGGTGCTGCTGAAGCTTGTGACACAACGCAGAAATTCAAACCAGAAAACCGCAGCTGAACTTCCAGCCACTCACAAAGTTGTGTGTGGTGTTCCACAATGATCCGAGGGTGGGATGATGGTCCCCACAGTACTGACAGAGGTGAATTCATCCAGAAGAAGCCTTTCAGCTGGCTATGATCATCGCTCTAAACTCACTGAGCCTCTATCTCCTACACACTTTATCCTCTCCCAGGATCGCTGTCTCTCACACTCCTCTTAACGAGGCTGGTATCTCCTATGGTCTTCTTAAATCATAGATGCTTCTCCATCAATCAAACTCGGCTTCCTGGGGTACAAGGTCTGTAGGGTTTGAGAATAACTGGTGCAGACTCTTCACGAGTCTGTAGTTTCCACATCAGTTCTCTCCTGTCATCCTTGCCATTCAATTCTAGAAAGATCCACGTTTAAATAACATCACCTCACATTCTTCTCAACTTTGGTAAGTATCATCCAATTCTTAATCAATCAATCTCTCCCAGGAACAAATCTGACAAGTGTCAAGTGAACAACCTCCTGGCCCAGCATACCCTTGATTAGGTACAGAGACCATAATTGTAGAGGACTCCAAATGTGCAGTCACCAGAGTCACATGGAGTAGCAGCAGACTTCCTTATTCTTGAACTCCTGGCTGCCTAGCAACAAATGCCAGCCCACATTTTGCCTTCTTAAATCCTTGTGGTGCTAACATGGTCATTCTCTGTGTTTTGTGAAGCAGTAAATCAAGGTCTCCATGTGCACCAATATTCAATACCTCTTACAATTGAAATCTCTTTATTCTTCATCACATTTTTCCAGACCAAACCTGCATTCTTACCCACTTAAACACCTATACCGCTTGCAGACATTTTAGACTCTTCACAGCTAAATTTCCCAGCAAGCTTTGTATACATCATAGTCATAGTCATAGTATAGTCATAGTCATACTTTATTGATCCCGAGGGAAATTGGTTTTCGTTACAGTTAAACCATAAATAATTAAATAGTAATAAAACCATAAATAATTAAATGTAATAAAACCATAAATAATTAAATAGTAATATATAAATTATGCAGGAAATAAGTGCAGGACCAGCCTATTGGCTCAGGGTGTCTGACCCTCCAAGGGAGGAGTTGTAAAGTTTGATGGCCACAGACAGGAATGACTTCCTATGACGCTCAGTGTTGCAGTGTTACTCTGTTGCTCCATTTAAGTTATTAATATACTTGGGAAAGCAGAAAGCCTAGTAGAAATTTCCCTTTGCGCAGCAACCTGCCAACTTGAAAGTTATCTCCAGACTCTTTTGACCTTTAAGCAACTCTGTTACCCCCAAATCCATGAGTCCCAGTTTCATAATAACTACTTTTATTGTTGTACCTTATTAAATTTAAGAAACACCACATTCACTATTTTCCCTCAGCTCATCTACTTCTCACTTTCTCAGAAAAAAAACTCTTATTAGATTTGTCAGATAAACTTCCCTTTTCATGTAACCACATTGGCTTTCACTAATTACATTATGATTTCCTAAGTGTTCAATTGACACATCCTTAAAATAAACTGCACTGTTTTTCTAACAACCCATATCAGGCTAACTAATCTAGAATTTCCTATATTTTTGGTTTCTCCCCCTCCCCCTCCCCCCATCCTCTCCTTCCAACCCCCCCCCCATAGGAATATTAGTTTAATTTGCCTAGAGAAAATGCAGACTTTCTGAATTTTTTTTCTCTTAACTTATGTTACTGAAGATACACATTCAACATTTTAGCAACAGCTTCTTCCCCTCTGCCATCAGATTTCTGAATGGACGAAGAATCCATTAACACTTCCTCACTTTTTTCCCTCTCTTTCTGCACTACTTATCTTTTAATACTTATTGTAATTTATAGTTATGTATTGCAATATAAAGGTGGAGCAAAACAACACATTTCATGACATGTTCCAGTGATATTAAACCAGATTCTGATCACTCTTTCTTACTTATAAAATTGCAGTTTCTAGTTTCTATTTATTGCTAGTTTATTTCACATTTTTCTACTTTTTCTTTTGTGAACCCGCAGGTCACAAAATTATGAATCCTCAGGCTTAGTACTTTCTCATCAACACAAATTTCATCCTTTATTCTAGCTATATCCTTAATTGGTTACACAGTCAGATCACTTTTGCCGTGCAGCTCTTCATTCTCAGCTGCTTGCTGTTCCTGTTCTTTATCTATTGGCAAACTTCTTAATCTAATTTTCAGATCCAGACCTATTCACTACTCATACCCATGTAATTGATTTTATTTAAATTCAAGACTCCACTTCAGACTCTTTGTGTTCCTCCTGGACTGAACATAACATGCCATTTTATTCCTATTATTTCCCAAGAATATCCCTCGATACAAGATTACTAACTATCTTTGTCTCATTAGGGCTTAAAACTGCCTGTCCCTTAGCTTGTTCTCTAATATACTGCTCCTCAAAAATGCACCCATTTCATTTGATCCAAATTACATTTTACAATTTGACTGGCCCAGTCTGTGCAGGATTAAAGTTTCCCCACAGTTACTGCATTTTTGTTGCTGCCAATCACATTTTGATCTGTCTCTGTCACCGCTATCAAGGAGCCAGTAAGTGACTGCCTTTAGTGCTTTTGTCCTTTATCTCCACTTATACTGCACCAGCGTCATTCCTTACTTTACTGTCCTGGCTAGAGCCCCCAGCGTCTCCCTTTTGCCTTTTCTTTCTAAATATCATGCTCTGCAATAACTAATTACGATATTGGCCACTATGAAGCCACCTGTGGATTTTAAAAAAATATGTTAACCCCTCAGTGTTGGGAGTCAGATCACAACACCTGTGGAAGCATTGTACAGTATTTATTTCAACACCAGCAGAAATAATTATCCACAGGTGACAGCAGTACAGGTTTTTTTTCAAAAAAAAAACTTCTAATTTAATTGGGCAATGTTGGTCTACTACAAAAAATGGGAACTATGAACCCAAATATGTTTTAAAAAAATAATAAATTTTAAATATCCTCCCTTCCCATTTGTTTTTCTGCCTTCTGTAATTTAGGAAATACAGACCGCAATTACGAGAACTCTGAAATAATAACAGATTACAGTACTGACATGTGCACCCTGAAAGTTAACGAACCGTCAATCATTAATACAGTCCAGTGCAAGAATCCCCACGAAAGCCCAAACTTTAGCTCGACTTTGTACAGCTGCTGACCTATACACACTTGGTATCCAGCTTTTGTTGCTTCAAAGAGCAGTTTCCGAGGACCTCTTTCTGCAGAGGAGGAAATTACACTCACAAGAAGAATTGCGACTTTCCCCTCCTTGTCAATTAATCTGTCCCGGGCCGGTGATGTCATAAAACGCGTTCGCCACTGGAACGGCGCAGAAGGTAGCCGTGTATCTTCAAATACTCTTCACACCTACTATTCCATTCGCACTGATCATTTATCGTTAACTTCCAGACAAAGGTTTCATACTCACTTTAGAGTGCATAGGCTTAATTTAGTTTTTCTGCAACTATTTTTTGAGGGGAGGGGGAAACTACACCAACACTTTTGCATATATGCACACTGGCTATTTTTAAATAAAAAAGTTAACACACCCACCTTCAAGTCCAGAAGGACCAATTAGTTACTAAAACTTTCAGAGTGGAAACAAGCACTGGACCTTTGGCCACTGAGACAGGACTTCGAATATGGCAAGCAACGCAATCCAAACTTTAGCAAATGGTGCCCCCGTCTGGCATTGATAAAGCATTGCTTTTCGAAATTATAGGCTCCGGACAGATGTGGAATAAATACAGTACTTGGACATCTAGGACGGAATCTGGAAACCTTCTCATAACTAAATAACCTCGCGAAATGGTACACAACAATAATAGCAATTACTAATTTGGTAAATTCACAATACACAATTCAAAATGGCACGGTTACTTTGTTAGTAAAAGGGTAGGAAGAACAGGGAAAAGCAAATGATGAAAGGGTACAATTTGAAAGCGGTTGCAGAAACGGAGCTGAATATATACAGTACAAATGGAAGAAATTGACAGATAGGCTTAGAAACATTTTTGAAACAGCAAGATTTACATTGCCGAGTACAGAAGCAAGGAAGTTATGTTGAATCTTTCCTGGCAACTCGGGTATTGCAGGTGAAGAGTCCAGAGAAAGTGAATAAAGGATTTATTTGATAGTCCTGATAACGCGGAATACGGATAGCGGGGAGAACCCAGGATTGTTCTCTTCAGAGCCAAGGACTTTGAGGAAGAATTTTATAGCAATGTTCAAAAGAGTTTAGACAAGATAGTAATAAAAAGGAGAAACAGTTCCCATCGCAGGGGGTTCAGGAGCCAGAGGACCTAGACTTGAAGTGATTGGAAAAGAGCCAGTGGCAACTTTGAGGAAAGTCGTCTTCGTGTGGTACGAAAGGAAGCAGATTCAGTTGTTGCATACAAGAACGTGGATAGAAAGATGGGAGAAGAAATAAAATCCGAGCCTATAGAATGGAACTGACAGGGCTGAACTTGCAAAGCCAGTGTGTGTTCACTGGCTGTATTCCTTCTTCCATTTGTTCACAATTCTACAAAATACTGCAAATACAGAAAGATTGAAACAAAAGTACAAAGTAATGACAATACTTAGCAGGTCATTTTGGAGGCCTCTACAAGGGAGAAACAGTATCTTAGAGGACCTTCCCGGGTGCGGAACACCTGACTTGTGCACAACCACCTGTACATCCGAATAAGCGTTTGGGAGACCGGCGGGATGGACTTGCCAACAGCTATAGGGCTGCCGGCATCTTCTGGTGGATCGTACCGGTGCATTTCAGTATGTCTTCATTGGCCACCTCATCACTGAGTCGCGGCCGAGGAGGGAGCGCTGTACAGTCTCACTCAGACACCGGGTCAGTGCGGCAGCTTCTCCCGCACCTGTTCGCTCTCCCGTTATATCTCTTTCTGTGATCCTCTCCCACTGTTTTTGTTCATTTCCAACTTACATATATCTCACGTTATGAACATTTCTCAGGAACGGAACCCTGTCGTGTCCCGGGTTTGCTTCTCGTTTCATCAGCACTTATGATGAAAGGACATCACCCCCGAAACAGGATGTACCTGAGCAGGTGAGTAGCTGCAGCACTTGCTGCTTTTAATTTAATTCTACAGTCACAATAAATGCAAAAAGAACCTACTTTAAAATATCTTAGTTACTTACTGCCATTTCCATTTCAAATATCAAGATCACCATGGCTTCCATCCAATCTCCTGACACTTGGAAGGTGGGTACATTGGCTAGGTAGCTGACCAACAATCTTGGAATCATGAATTCGAGGCCTACTGTTGTGAGAATATAAATAAAAAATACTCTGAAGAAGGCTGGTTACTAATTATTGGATTGTCATGAAACTCCAGCTGTTTTTTTTTAGGGAAGGAAGCCCACTCTTCCTTTTTTGCCTGACCTTTGTATGTCTCCAGCACCATGACACTTTGTCACTCTTTAACATCCCCCACCCCCCACTGGATTAGCAGGTATCAAGACCATCATGTCCACCAGAGGTTATATTGTGGTGATGGGAGGATGGAAGTCCTTACCATTGTCACTGGACCCCAGTTGTTTACAATATATATTAATGACTTAGATGAGGGAATTAAATACAGCATCTCCAAGTTTGCGGATGACACGAAGCTGGGCGGCAGTGTTAGCTGTGAGGAGGATGCTAAGAGGATGCAGGGTGACTTGGATAGGTCAAATTCATGGCAGATACAATTTAATGTGGATAAATGTGAGATTATCCACTTTGGTGGCAAGAACAGGAAAACGGATTATTATCTGAATGGTGGCCGATTAGGAAAAGGGGAGGTGCAACGAGACCTGGGTGTCATTATCCACCAGTCATTGAAAGTGGGCATGCAAGTACAGCAGGTGGTGAAAAAGGTGAATGGTATGCTGGCATTCATAGCAAGCGGATTCGAGTACAGGAGCAGGGAGGTACTACTGCAGTAGTACAAGGCCTTGGTGAGACCACACCTGGAGTATTGTGTGCAGTTTTGGTCCCCTAATCTGAGGAAAGACATTCTTGCCATAGGGGGAGTACAAAGAAGGTTCACCAGATTGATTCCTGGGATGGCAGGACTTCCATATGATGAAAGACTGGATGAACTGGGCTTATACTCGCTTGAATTTAGAAGATTGAGGGGGGATCTTATTGAAACGTATAAAATTCTAAAGGGATTAGACAGGCTAGATGCAGGAAGATTGTTCCCGATGTTGGGGAAGTCCAGAATGAGGGGTCACAGTTTAAGGATAAAAGGGAAGCCTTTTAGGACCAAGATGAGGAAAAACTTCTTCACACAGAGAGTGGTGAATCTGTGGAATTCTCTGCCACAGGAAACAGTTGAGGCCAGTTCATTGGCTATATTTAAGAGGGAGTTAGATATGGCCCTTGTGGCTAAAGGGATCGGGGGTATGGAGGGAAGGCTGGTACAGGGTTCTGAGTTGGATGATCAGCCATGATCATACTGAATGGCGGTGCAGGCTTGAAGGGCCAAATGGCCTACTCCTGCACCTATTTTCTATATTTCTATGTTTATGTTTCTATGAACTTATGGCATTGGACCAAAGATAGACATAAAAAACTCTGTTTGGTTACTATTTACTGCACTCTCTCCACCAATGAAGCGTACACTGTTACTTGTGCGAAATCCCAAGGTGCACGGGAAGTGCAAGCCCTGGGAAGGGATCTTCAATGGAGTGCAACCATTGCTGATCTCTGGGGTCATTGTTCCCAACCTATGTCAGGTAGTGAGAAAACCTCAATGAGGGTGAATGACCGCCTTGGTCTTACCTTCTGTCTGTATCTTGTTTTACGGCGGTTGGCATCCAGCTTAATGGTGCATTACCGCCACCCTCTGCTCCAGAATGTGCACTAGACATACATTCTAAATCACTTCACCCAATCACACACACACACACACACACACACACACACACCTACACACACACACACACACACACACACACACCTACACACACACACACACACACACACACACACCTACACTTCACCCTCCCATCTTTGACCATCCTAGTATCCTATTCCTGTTTATTCGTCATATTCTATAAAAAACCCCTGTACCCCTTAAAAACGCTAAAAATACCCGGACTTGTGCTCTCTCACCCATGCCCAGCAACCCTTTTAATGTGAATTCCTGCATCCCCAACTCCCTTAATTTATTTCTCATCATCTCTCTCTGTATCCCATACTTCCTGCAACTCAGAACTACATGTTCTACTGACTCCTCTTCCTGACATTCCTCACACAATCCTGTCTGGTGTTTCCCTATCATTTTCAATGTTTTGTTTAATGCACAATGCCCCAGCCTTAACCTAGTCCACACAATTTCCTCTCTTCTGTTTCCATTACCTACCCTAGTAACTGCAACTCTCTTTTGTATTTGATATAAATGCCTCCCTTTCCCCTCCCTGTCCCATCTTTCTTGCCACATTCGGTTGACTTTTTCCCAGATTACACACTTAACCTCTGCTTTACTGATACTAATGTGCATTTCCATATTTTCTTTCTTTAATGCCCTCTTTGCCAACTCATCCACCCTCTCATTCCCCTTCACCCCTACATGTGCTGGAACCCATAGAAATTTTACCTGACCTCCCAGATTTGCAATTCTTGTAACTAACTGAAGGACTTCATAAAGTACACCTTGCCGACTGTTTGTGTGAAAAGACCTTAAACTTGCTAGAACTGAGGATGAATCTGAACATATCAATGCTTTGGCTTGTCTGGCTTTCTGCACCCATTGCAACGCAACCAACACTGCCAGCATCTCCACTGTAAACACCCCTAACTTATTAGATGTTCTTCTGCTGATTCCAATTTCTTTTGCTGGTATTACCACCCCAAACCCTGTCACTCCTGTTTCAAGTTCCTTCGCACCATCCGTATAAATGTGAGTATAATCACTATACTTTTCCATCACATGACAGTTAAATGCATTTACCAAATCTTGCCTATCAAATTATTGGATTCATTAATGCCCTATGCCTGAAGATACTCTCATTCAGATTTGGTGTTGTTACCACTGCATTAAGAGTAATAAATTCAGCAACACAACTGGAGTTTCGGGGAGGTGCCGTGATCCAGCAGCAGATCTGCTTTCCACCATAATATGTAACATGGTCGGGGATGCAGAATAAACCCTGGCCTTGACAGTCTGTGAATAAATGCAAAGTGCTTATTTCAAATGCAGAATATACGCCAGTCATGGATTACTGATTTTATTCGATAATGGATTACTGAAGTGGCTATAAAGCTCTATTCATCAAGGATACCTGCACGGTAAAATCAACAGTTGAATGGGGCCACAATAAGCCCTGACCAAAAAAAAGTTTAAAAAAAACTCTGACTGCTGGATAAGGCACACACTACCCTCTTGTTTTGCCAACTGTTGAAAATTGACAAAGATTTGCATGTTTCTGAGTTGCACAGAAATAGTCACCAACTCTCAAAACTACTAAACCATCTAACAAGAATCTATTTTTAAAAATTAAACTTAAACAAGTTGGTCCCTCAGAGCCACATCACCTACGAACTCAAAGGGGAAGCAGTCCCTGTACAGGGTACAATGCTGTGAAGGGTGGGTTCTCCTCAGTAGATGCTGGAGTTCTGCCGCAACTCTGTATTCCTGCAGTAAACTAACAACAACTTGAGGATTTCCGTCCTCGTGCAGAAATCTCGTGGTTGCCATCAGCTACATAATTGCATATGAAATTGCCAATGTTTCCATGACAAAATCTGGTATTTCAACCTTCCACTGCCTGCAAGCTGCAGCTTGTCCTGTAAAATGTTTGTGCTATTGTTACCATTGATTGTACACATGTCATTTAGTCCCTCCCACCAGCAAAAAAATCTAATTACATCATGACAAATTTGCAAAGGTAGTCTCTAAATGTAGCCACAAAAATCAGCGATAAAATAGTAGTGTATATATAGGACTTTATTAATACGTCACAGATGAACAGATCTTTTTTCTGCCATAATGAAGTTATTAGGCACACATGTAGATTTTTTGCATGTTACTCAAATGTTCTTTGCTGTTGAGGGATTTTATATTGTTTATAGAAGAGAAAATATATAAAGGGAGTTTATTGATTTTAGTTGATTCAACAAAATACTTTGGAAACAATTATCTACTTTCAAATTACAGTGAAGTTTTGCTCAAAATGTCATCTGTACTTTTTTCCAAAGACGCTGCCTGGCCTGCTGAGTTCCTCCAGCAGCGTGTGTGTGTTGCTCAGACTTCCAGCATCTACAGATTTTCTCTTGATGGTAAAGTTTTGGTTTTTTTTTTCTGGAACAGTTGCCTTCTACATATAGGTCCTCTCTGGCTTACAAACATCTGACTTTTGGATATCCCATACACATGAATGAGCTTTTGGAAGACTGGAAGGGTGGTTCGGGATGGAGTTACCAGATGCTGTGGGCTGCAATCATTACTTGCCAGCTGGAAATGAGGCCTTTCCACACGTGCTCTCTTCCTCCTTACCCCACTTCTCCACCCTGGGAGCTGAAACTGTTGGAGACTGAGTTAAACTAAGCACAGCTGTGAGTGCTGAGAATAACTCCCTTATTCACTAAGCTAGAGAGGCTGGTCACCAGCCACCCTTCCCGTGTCTGTTCACTCTCCCGTCATGGCTCTGTGATACTCTCCCACTTACTTTGTGTTCATTTTTGACTTTCAAATGGCTCAGGTTACGACTAGATGTCATAACCCAGGAACTATCTGTATCCAATCACATTATTTAATTAATCTCAGAATGGTAAGTCTTGTTTTGAGTGCAATTATTCATATGAAAAGATTCATTAATTTGTGTAGACACAAGTACCTAAAATTATTTTTAGATAATACTTAATTTGACTCCAGCATTCTTCTGTTAAATAAAATGAAACTATCCATTCGTAACATAATTTCCACTGTAGTTACATAGAAACATAGAACACCTACAGCACAATACAGGCCCTTCGGCCCACAACGCTGCGCCGAGCATGTCTTTATCTTAGGAATTACCTAGGGTTACCCATTGCCCTCTATTTTTCTAAGCTCCATGTACCCACCCAGCAGTCTCTTAAAAGACTCTGTCGTAATCGCCTCCACCACTGTTGCCAGCAGCCCATTCCACGCACTCACCGCTCTACGTAAAAAACTTACCCAACACCTCCTCTGTACCTACTTCCAAGCACCTTAAAACTCAATATGTTGTAACATATTAAGAACTGAAATCCAAGGTAAAGTTTAGATCCTGAATTGAAGACATCGGCACAGAGCAATACAACACAGAAACTTAATTCTACATCAAAATGTTATCTAATTAATGTCTATTTAGGGTTAAATATGAGAAAAAGGTAATAATCCTATCTCTGGATGTAAAATTCATAATTCAAGTACTTTGAACTGGAATCAGTATTTACTCCCAATGAAGTATAATACTCCAGTAAAGCCCTAAAATGCTAATGTTCATGTTAGTGTGGAAATTAATGCGTTTTTACAAATATTAATGGTTACTCCAAGTTTGAAAATGGTCTCAGTCAACAATTAGGTAATGATTCTGCTTTAGTCATTTCCTATGTTTTTGGAATTGATCTGTTCTTTCTCTGTATGACCAGCCCCTTTTGGCTCACAGCATTGTCCTTTCCATTTAATCTTCCCAGCTTTCCTTGCTAACACTTTTCTCAAAAGGGTCAATGACTGGAAATGTTAACTACTTTGTCTTTCCACAGATGCTGCTTGACTGGCAGAGCTTTTCTCGTCATTTCTGTTTTAATTTAGATTCCAGAATCTGCAGTTTTATTGTTTAATTCGGCACAGTTTTGCAATTTAATCCGTAAACAAAGTTACAGACTAACCAATAAACTTGCATTATAATTCCGGGTGCTTTGGGTCTGCTTTCTTTCTCGAGTAAGATGTAATAAAAAAATGAAAAAAAAACAGTGAACCGCAATGGCACGAACACTTCGCAGCTTTTCTTTGACATTCACTCGGAAATTCGGATTCTGTTTTCTCGTTTTCTGCTGGACGGGCACTAGGACCCAGCGACCTCTCCTTGCTCTCTGCCGCCCGCAGTCGGAAGCCTGGAGTCGGCGGCCTCTCTCTGGGCGCCTCCGAGTGCTGGGATCTGGTGGCCGGGGCCCGGTCGTTATGAGTGGGCCCGGCTGGGCGGCGGAGGCCGCTCGGATTTGGAAGGTGCCCGGGATCGAGGTGCTGCGCCTGAGCGGCGTGACAGGCTGGGGGCCGAGCAAGAAGAACGACCTGGTGCTGGGTGTAGGCGACGGCCCCCGGAGCGGGCAGCATGTGGTGTACTTCCCCGGGGACGTGCAGGTGTGTGTGTGCAGTTTTGGAAATGCGGAGCCTGGGGGTCGGGAG
Organism: Mobula birostris; assembly: GCF_030028105.1. NCBI lineage: Eukaryota > Metazoa > Chordata > Chondrichthyes > Myliobatiformes > Myliobatidae > Mobula > Mobula birostris. The sequence continues at coordinate 149,054,572 of NC_092375.1, read as the reverse complement.
AGGGAGACCGTGAAGGCGCAATGGGGGAGGCACCCCGGGGTTTGGAGCGTCGCCGCGTCGAGGTCGTGTCCGACACACACCCACCCCAGCTTTGGGACCCCCTCCTCGTCCTGGGCCGCGGTAGTGGATGTCGGCCGCCTCACTTCTGTCTGTTGTGGAGCTAGCTGTAGCCTCCCAGCTATTGCAGTGGTGAAAGGAGTTCAAATATCCCGAATATTAGCATAATATCCATTCTTCAGAATGTCAATACGAGGATAAATGAAGTCACGATGACCGGCTATCTCAAACTGTACAAAATATTAGCCATAACGTTGTGAGATCTGAATAGGGAATGGTAAGTTTTTTTATGGGAAAAATATAAACATTTAAGAATATCTGAGTTGGTTGGTAATTTGGTTAGGTGAATGGTTATTAAAAACAAAGCTATCTAAATTCCTGTTTGGTAATCAAGTCTGGAACCTTCCACAAGATAGGCACATAAAGTGGTCTTGGCCTGAAATATCAACTGTTTATTCCCCTCCATAGATGCTGCCTGACTTGCTGAGTTCCTCCAGCATTTTGTGTGTGTGGCTGAAGGGCTGTTCTTTTTCACACAGAGGATAATGTGTATGTTGAAAGAGCTACCAGAGGGAATATTGTGAAGACATTTGGACAGGTTTGTGGATCAGAATTGTTTGGAGGAATGTGAAGTAAATGCAGGTAAATGGGACTAGCTCAGCAACGCAGGGCGCACAGCCTGGACAAGTTGAGCTGAACGGCCGGTTTCCGTGTTGTATAAGTCAACGACTGAAGCCATGGAAACAGAAAGAGTTTCTTTAAGAATAGCTCTGATGAAATGTGTTTGATCTGAAATATCAACTCTTTTTCTCTCTCCACAAATTCTGCCTGGGTAAGGAATGTACTGGGATAAGTAATGCCCAATGCCCAAACTGCATTTTGGTAAATCAGATCACTTGGCTGTCCTTCTACCTGCATTCAGGCAGCAGCTAAAGAGCAAAGCTCCAGAGATTACAACGATGAAAAGGTAGTCACAGGAGGCAGAGGAGTGGCTTTGGGAGTGCTTCGAGTCGGTGGACTGGGCTGTGTTCAAGGACTCATCTTTGGATCTGAATGAATACACCGTGGTGGCCACGGACTTTATAAAAAAACAGTTGTAGACGAGTGCGTCCCTACAAAATCATTCAGAAGTCCTGGATGAACCATGAGATCCACAATCAGTTGAGGCCAGGTCAGAGGCTTTCAAGCCTGGTGACGAAAGTTAACAAGAGGTCCAAGTATGATCTCTGGAAAACCATCTCATGGGCAAAGTGGCAATTCCAGACTAAACTTAAGTCAATGAAGGATGCTTGACAGTTGTGGTAGGGCTTGAATACTATCACCTCTTATAAAGAAAAATCAAGTGACATAGGCAACAACGCTTCACTTCCAGATGAGCTCAATGCCTTCTATGCTTACTTTGACCATCAAAACATGGAGGAATCATCACCATCTCTCACAGTCCCTGATGATCCTGTGATTTTAGAGTCTGACGTGAGAGCAGGCTTCAGGAGGGTGAACCCACGAAAAGCATCCAGCTCAGACGGCGTACCTGGTCAATTACTAAAAACCTGTGCTGATCAACTGGCTGGAGTGTTCACTGAGATCTTTAACCTCCCGCTTCACCAGTTTCGGATACCCACCTACTTCAAGCATACTTCAGTTATACACAGTGCCTAAGAAGAACATGGTAACCTGCTTCAATGACAGTTGTCCAGTAGCACTTACATCCACAGTGATGAAGTGTGCTGAGAGGTTGGTGTTAACACGTATCAACTCCTGCCTGAGAAGCGACTTGGATCTGCTCCAATGTGCTGCCTGGTGCAAAAGGTCCACAGCAGATACTATCTCTTTGGCTCTTCACTCAACCCTGGAACTTCTAGACAGCAAAGATGCATACATTAGAATGCTCTGTATCAACTACAGCTCAGCCATCAATACCATCATCTCCTCAAAACTAATCAATAAGGTACAAGACCTTGGCCTCAATACCTCCCTGTGCGATTGGATCCTCAATTTCCTCACTTGCAGACCTCAGTCAGTTCGGATTGACAACAGCATCTCCATCACCACAGGTGGACCACAAGGCTGTGTGCTCAGTTCCCTGTTCTACTTGCTTTACACGTATGTCTGTGTGGCTAGGCACTGCTGCAATGTCATATTCACAATTGCCGTTGACAAATCAGCATTTAGTGAAAATCTGGCTGAGTGGTGCCGCAGCCTCTTACTCAATGTCAGCAAGACCACGGAACTGATTATTGACTTCAGGAAGAGGAAACCAGAGGTTCCGGTCCTCCTCAGAGGATCAGGGGTGGAGAGGGTCAGCAACTTTAAATTCCTGGGCATTATTATTTTGGAGGACTTGTCCTGGGCCCAGCACGTGAGTGCAGTTAGGAAGAAACCAGTGCCTCTGAGTTTGGCAAGATTCAGCGTGACACCTAAAACTTTGAAAAACTTTTGTAGACGTGTGGTGGAGAGTATATTGACTGGCTGCACCACAGCCTGCTATGGAAACATCAATGCTCTTGAATGGAAAATCCTACAAAAAGTAGTGGATATGGTCCAGTCTATCACAATTAAAGCTCTGCGCACTATTGAGCACGTCTATGTAAAACATTGTCACAGGAGAGCAGCATCCATCATCGGGGACTCCCACCACCCAAGATGTGCTCTCTTCTTGCTTCTGCCATCAGGAAGAAGGTACAGGAATGTTCCCACAACCGAAGGACTCACTTTCAAGGACTCTTCATTCATGTTCTCAGTATTTATTTATTTATTTTTCTTTTTTTAAGTTTTGTATCTGCTCACTTTGTTGTCTTTTGTACACTGGTTGAATGCCCAAGTTGGTGCGATTTTTCATTGATTCTATTATGGATTCATTGAATATGCTTGCAAGAAAATGAACCCCAGGTTTGTATATGGTGACACATATGCACTTTAATAATAAATTTACTTTGAGCTTTGAATACCAAGCAATAAGCCTTTGAAGTTTATGAATTGTTGAAGTGTATTGAAACAATAAAAAACAAATTTCTTGTAGAAGCTGGAGCGAATCTGCATTAGTGTTGGTGCCTGTGATTCAGTTTTTCAACTGTGTGTACATCAGAGTCTAATAACAGTGCAACAAATATTTCTCCATGTTTGTATTCTGGGGATGATTATTTCCATGCTGACAACAAGCAGCAGTATTTCAAATCTGAATGGTTTTCTGAGTTTGGTACCCTTTTATACATGTACTTGTACTTTCTTTGCAGAACTATCATGAGCTGATGACGCGCCATTCAGAAAACCTTCGCTGGCAGCGATGGAGCCTAGAAGAAGTCGCTGTTTTACTGTTCCGTCGTTTTCCTCGCAGCCACATCTGGATCATTAAGGCTTCCCGGATTCATCTACACAAGTTCAGTTGCTACGACAACTTTGTGCAGAGCAATCTATTTGGTGTACCTGAGCATAGCTTTGACGGTGGGGCTTTCAAACACTTATATTCACTGTTAATGAATGGCTTCAAGCAAGAGCACACTCTTCTGCATTCACAGACAAGTCCTGGTGAAAGGTCTTGTGATTCATTTGCAGTCGAGCATGATGAAGGCTGCAGTGATCTCTCTAAAACTTCAAGTGGTTTTTCCACCAAGAATGATCTGAGTACTCCAAGTCTTTCTGGAAATTACACAGAGGTTGAAGAGTTGAAATGCACTGACCCTTCATTGAAGTTTATATTGATTGGTTTCAGCAAAGGTTGTGTGGTGTTGAACCAGCTGCTGTATGCATTGAATGAAGCACAAAAAGACGAAGAACTAGCTGCCTTCATCAGTAACATTAAAGGGATGTATTGGTTGGATGGTGGTCATGCTGGAGGAAGCAATACCTGGGTTACCGATCCAGAAATCCTGAAAAGATTTGCCAAGACCGGTATTCCTGTGTTTGCACATGTTACACCTTACCAAGTACAGGATAGTATGAGGGCTTGGATTGGGAAAGAGCATAAGAAGTTCATCCAGCTGTTGGGGGAGTACGGTGCTAAAGTGACAAACCAACTTCATTTTGAAAATGAAAGCCCTTCCCTGGACAATCACTTTAGGGTTCTTCAAGCATTCTAATGTACTTGTGATCCAGTGTGACAGAAAAATCACTAAGTCTTGGTCTCATTTGTTCTCAGTAAAGCTGAGTAGGAAAAGCCGCTTATGTATGAAACTGGTACTCCTGAGAAATATATTTAATAGTTTGTGGACTAAGTATATGTGATTTTTCCACCATAAATTCTAATTGAGTCTAATCTCTGTTTTCGTACATTAAACTATTGTTGCAGGTACTGTTTGAGTTGCCTTCATTTAGCATTCCATTTGCTTACATTTTGTGGACTTGATCAGATTAAATATTTTGTTGTCTTCCAATCCAGTATAAAAACTGCTGATTTTCCACAGTCATGAGAGACATCTGAAATTTGTCTCATTTCATTAGTTCACAAGCAAAGAAGAATGTTTGTGTTAAGTGAATCTGTGCTATATAACCTAGTTACCACACTCACAGATGACTACAGTCTATATTGGAAGCAGAACTGATATTTGGCAAAGGAAAGTCGAAGTGATGGCAATTAACATTTTGACCATCTCAAAATGATTTCCTTTGAAACTTGCCTTTAAAGAGACCAACATTTGGTTTGGTACACTCTTGCATGTAGCTTCTAAGATCTAAAAGATAACACGTTTTGTAATCACAGAAGATGTAAATAGCCGTGACAGATGTATATGAAAACAAAATAATCCGACTGGAATCTGGAAATGCATGGCATGTGCTAAAATACAAATTCACTCCACGTGAGGACAGATGAAAGAAGATGCAACAATCGATCAATAATACTTGACAGTGATGTCAAACCTTCCAGCAGTTATTGTAAGTCCTCATTCCAACTGGTGTTTGGAACACAATCAGCTTCCTGGATTGCTCAAAGGCCCCACTCTAGGCTTATTGAGAGCAATGACAATAGTGACTTGACATCAGCCTTGATATGGCTTCTTCAGGCTAAGCTCTTGGGGTAGGGTGCTGTCATGTAACCTAGATAAATTTCTAGAGTTCTTGCTTGATCTTGTTACCACGCTGACCTCTGTTTCATGTGCAGTGATCACTCGAGAACCCCTAGTGTTTAGGTAAACAAATCAATAATAATCAGCTATTAATAGTTTCCCTTATACTTTTGGACTGGAATAGCTCAATTGATACCATGCATTCTAACTTCAGGTACAGGAACTTATGAGAATGTGTTTAATTCTAACAATCTATGGATGACCCTCCCCCCCAATTAAAGGCAGACTATGGAATCCATTAAAATAAAGCTTTCAGGAAAGTATGCTATAATGGAGGAGGGTTAGTGGTTAAATAACATTTGATAGTACTGTATAAAGTGACCCTGTTTTAAATAGTTGGTTTTAATCATGCTACCTACTGATAGAAATGAGTCACTTGTCAGCTCTAGGCCATAGTGCATCATTATAGAGTGTGTAATACTTCTGTTATGAACATTTGGTTAGCATAACATTATTGAATAAACGTTGCTTTGTTGCTTTGGTATTTCGTTGGTCTGGAATTGATTGCACAAAATGCTTTCATATGTAAAATGAATCGTAAAATACAGTGATTTTGAAATGGGAAGTTTCAGTTAATTTTGAAAACTATTCAACACTAACCAAACAATTCCATCAATTATGCGACCTAATATGTAATTGAAATAAGTAAAATGGAAAAACCTTCTCATGGATATCACAGTGATCATTATCGTGTTTCTGGCAATGATGTTATGTTGTGCTAAGGATATACTCAGTACTGAGACTAATTATTTGTTACTCACTTTACGGCACATACTTGGAAAGATTCTGCCGTTCTGAGTGTCATGACCTATTCCAGCTGAAATCATTACCCTGGAATATGTCCCAGATCAATTTTGTTATTTCCTCACAAAACCATTTGCCACATGAGAATTTCTATGCAAAAGTGGAAATCCTAGAGTTCCGGTTAGCTGGTTGCACCTCTTCTCCCAGCACTTCCCCAGTGCTTGTTCTGAAGAAGCAATAATTCCCAAATATGATAAACCATTAATTTGCATGTATGTGTGCTAGACTTGATCCAGCAGTATGTTAATTTCAACGGAGCAGAATGATTGCCAAGAGCCAGCGATCCAGTAGTTCACTTAATATTGACAGATAGCATGATTCTCAAAAAGCTCTTCAATGTTGCAGCAGGAAGTTGCTGTGGCCACCTATGCCTGACTCCAGATTCCAAAACAGATACTGCTATGAGCTCTGGTGTGGGAAGAGAATACCATGTAGACAGATGAAAAGGTTCAAGGATGTGCTCAAGGACTTCTCTAAAGAAATTGTACCAGCCCCTCTGACTCCTGGGAATCTCTAGTCCATGACCATTTCTAAGGGAGGAGGTGCATTTGAGATAAAGTTGAGAATATTGGTTTCATGCATTGAGAGCACACAGAAGCCCTTTATGAGCAGAAGAAGCAGACCATGTTATAAATTACCCATCTACTACCCTCCCTGTTGTTGAGTGCATGATGATCCTAGTACAGTTGTCCATAGTGTTTTTGTGGCAAGATATGGAAGTAGATTGCCAGGCCTTTCTACTGCACTGATACTGCTGCTGCCCAAGTTGGGACCTGGCTGGATTTGATCTTGGGACCATCCGCCTCGAAGTCCCTTATTAACTACCATATGCCCCATCTGTAAAAGAGTCTGCAGTTCCCATATTACCCCTGTTAGTGACCTCAGAGCCCACAAAGGCAGTGTGGAAGTAAGTTATCCTGGACCTTGGAAATGCTACAGGAAAAAGACAATGTGCATGTAAAATTCCCAACACAAGTGGAGCTTTGACTGCTTGGTTCATAACTGCCCCAATGATTTCTCTTGCACACTCAAAAGTACTCCTCCAACCTCATCCACACACCCATGACTTTTCCTTTCCTGAAATTCTGAAGTTGCTGATCCTCAAAGGTGGGGGTGGGGGGGGGGGTACCTTTACAGTTTTGTTCAGTGTCCAAGAGGAAATATTTTCATTGATGAATCAGTAAATTAGATGTTGATGTTACAATTGTGGGGAATGTCACAAAAACCAATGATTTCTGTATCTGCTATACCGCTCTTACATGATGCACAAACTGGAGATGACATCAGATGTCAGATGTCAATCAAGACTTGCAATCCTTTCCCTTGAATTTCTGTCATTAATCAAAGTGCATCCACACTAACCACCATGCCAATCTATACTAAACTTTTTTGCCTGCATCAATTCCAGATCACTCCACGCCTTGCTCATTCAAGTGATTGACTTTATGGACCTTGCGTCCCCACTTCTTCTGGTGGCTCATACTAGATACCAACTACACTTTGAGTAGAAGATTTATGTTTCAGATCTCCTTTAAGCCTCTTTCCCATCAAAATACACCTATGCTTTCTAGTTTTTATATGGGAATATCTTTAACATGGGAAAGAAGCATTGGCCATCTACCCTATCTGCTGAGTTCCTCCTGCATTTTGTGTGTGTTGCTTTAGATATCTAGCATCTGCAGTTTTTCTTGTGTTTGTGATTTACTACCTTATCCATGTGAAACACTCTGATTCCGTGGAACAGCACAAAATGAAAAACAAAACAGCATAACATCAAAAAAAATGAACTAGGGCATTACATATGCCTCCCATAAATTTACATAGCTCTATTAAGTCAAGCCTCAGAGAAACCTGATCTAGTTTGTTTCGATTTTCAGGAGTGACCTTGTGGAGTGTAATCTCTGCTTCCGCTCGCAAGTGAGGGTGGGCAGGAGCTGCAATTTTCATGGTGCTCCTACCCTTCACAGCCATCATCGTAGAAATGGAAGAAATATGTGTGGTTGAGAACCCAGACTAAGTCTGAAATCTATATAACCAGGATTCTGTCTGGGATTTGAGGAAGATGGTGGTAAAGGGAGAATCGGCATTGCCTGGACAATGGTCATTTGCAGGCTATTGAGTTAATTGTCCACAGTTATAGGAGCATTGCTGGCATCAACAGTAAAGATTCTTGTCAACTATAATTATAATGTAAATTCTGGGATTTATTTTAAGCACTTTAGTCTAAAACTTACACATTTCAACTTTGTCCTGCCATCTTTAGTAAAAGTTTTTTTTTCCTCAAGGCAGTGGAGAATAGATTCTATTTAGTTTGAGGCTTTGCTTTCAATGTGATGTGAGCACATAGTGTATTGTTACTGTTTCAAACTCCTTTTGCTGGATAAATTAAGATGAATGTTTAAAATGAGTATGTCGGAAATGAGACACAAAGTAAATCCAGTTGCTCTATGCAAGAAAAAGGGAATACTGTGACCAGAATGGAAACCATGTGACAATTGATGGGAATATTATTGCAATTTTCACTGATTCAGTGGAGGCGGGCTGTGTGCCTTCTGCTCTCCTACGTCTTCCAAGGCTGTTTGACTAATTTCTTTCACTCATCTGTCGAGAACTTTAATTATTAGAAAGGATCAGGAATAAAGTACCTGTCAAAAGTCAAGCACCATCTAGTTCAGCTCTGTATGAATGAAGTCATATAGTCTTTGGGACATACAGAAATGAAACAAGGCCTTTAGCTCATCCAGTCCACTTTGACCATCAACCACCCATTCATCCCGTTTTCTCCTCCACACATTCTTGGCAACTCCCCTTGGATTCTGTCACCTGCCTACACATACAGCACAGTGGCCACTTAACTCATCAACCTGAAAGCAGAGCAGCTGGAAGAACCTCTCGCAGTAGGTTCTAATATGTATCATCACCTTATCTGTTTCCTGCTACTGCAGTAATAACAGATGAAGACCAACTAGATTATAAATTGTGTAGAGAACAACACTGAAGACAAGACTTCAACACATCTTTTCAAATTGAGTAAATGTTGTAGGAAACCACTCCACTGGAGAGCACCTCACTGCGTCACTGTATTAAGATCCAACAGCAGCCTGGCTCCATAGAATCCACAAAAGTAGGGCATCTGTTCACAGTGGTGTATAGTGGCATTTTTAAACAACAAAACCCCATTTGAATTGCCTGCCAGTGTCCTGAATTTCTGTGATATCATCATTTTATTTGTTCTTGGCTTCTTATCGCTGTCTATTTGGAGCCACATTAGTAAAGGGTTTCAAGGTTGGTCTATTCTGCCACAGAGGGCAGCAGAAACATACTGAGTTCACCTGTGCACCAATGATGCTTTAGTCCTGGGCTTCAGAAAAGCCTGACATTTTATTAGTGCTTTAGTTACCAGGTTAGGGGTGGAGGGGTAGGTGAGGTAGGTGACATTGGACACAGTAGATGGAAGGTATGGAATTACTCTACTAAACCTCATCATTATAAGAGTGAACTGCACTGACATTCCCCTCACAGTGTAGTCTGAAAACCATTCCCTTAAATATATCACTCAAATAAAAACACAATAAAAATACATACAATGGAAAGGGAAAGATAACTGAATGATTAATATAAACTAGTGTTTCCCTCAGACCACACTAGTTCTGTCAGGAATTGTAGAGGAGGCTGGGGCAAAAAGCAGAGCAGCAGAGACTATGTTAGCAGTAAATTATGTTTTACAAATAAACTTTGAAATAACAAGACAAGTCAACAAGGTAACTGAAGGCTAGGAGCAATTGATTGAAGCTGGCTAGTTCATTAGTTGAACAAAGGACTGTGGCTGAGAGTTGGTTTAAATAGGCTGCAGGTGATGAGGTGGAAATGAATGGCAGGTGACTCCTGTTAGGTGGATAGAGACTGAGAGATGTCTAACAGTGCTGGCCTGACTGGACACCGCCCCCCCCCCCCCCACAGCTGGCATCTGACAGCCAAGGATGATCCAAATGAGTAATGCATCCAGGATGAAACCAGACCTCTCCTCCAAGCTGTGCCCTTCCCAGTTGACCAGGTACTGCACACCCTGACCACGGCAACATGAATTCATCAACTAACGAACCACGTGCACTGAACTACCTTCCATCATCCTAGGTTCCTGAGATTCAAGCTCATTTGGGTTGAGTCTGTGATCCGTGGGCTTGAGACAACATATGGAAGATAGGTGTGATCCTGAGGGACAGTGGGTAGTCTTAAAGGGACCTATGAAACGGGGCAAGAGCCTCTCTACCTGCTGACTGTCTCTTTCTGACTGGTCATTGGTCTGTGGATGATAGCCAGAAGACAAACTCACTGAGGTGCAGAAGAGAGAGCAGAAGGCTCGCCAGAAGTGCGAGACGAATTGTGAGCCTCAATCTGACAGTGTCCTGAGGGAAACTGTGGAGGCAAACTACATGTGGAGAACCAGGTCCACTGAGTCAGTGGCTCATGGAAGCTTCCAGTGCCTTGGAGACCCTGTCCACCACTGTCACGATCATCATGGCCCAAACGGGAGGTGGCAAACCCATGATGAAATCCATGCCAATGTAGGACCACAGTATTCGATGGACCAGCAGGGACCGCTGGTTGGAGAAACTGGACTAGGCACATTGAAGGCACGCAGCAATGAACTGACATACATCTGAGATCATGGTGGGCCACCAGAACCAACAACACAGAAAATCCAGAGTCCACTGTGCACCTTGATGGTCAGAGAGGGGTGAGAAGTGGGCCGATTTGAGTATCTCTGTGTGCCTGGCTGATGGCACATATATGTGGTTGTCATGTGTGTCAACCAGACCAGGCTTGTACTGTAGGGCCTTAACAGATCCAGTCCTCAAACAACTGGGGTGAGGTTCAACCTCCACTTCAGCAGTCATGACGGGGTGTCTGCCTTAACGTTCTTGGAGCCGAATTGGTAGGAGATGGTGAAGCTGAATTGCTTGAAGAGGGCCAAGCAAGCCTGGCATGGGGTGAGTTGGAAAGACTGCTGAATGGATATGAGTTTCTAGTGGTCAGTCCAGATCAGGAAGAAAGGCTCAGTGTTTCCCATCAACCAATGTCTCCATTTCTCCCAAGTCCCATTTGCTGGTGAGTGGTTCCCTATCTCCTACTCCATAATAGTGCTGTGTAGAGTTGAACATGCATGAGAAGAAGGCACAGAGTGAGTCTTCCTATCCAGTCCTCACTGGGAGAGGATGGCCCCAGCACCCACATCAGATGCATCCATCTCCACCACGAAAGGTCCAGAGGGGTTTGGATCACAGAGAATGAGAGTGGTGCTGAAGCACCTTGAGCTCCTCGAAAGCATGGTCTGCAGCAGCAGACCAGGTTATCCATGAGGTAGGAGATTTGGTGAGGGAGGAGAGATGAGTGGCAATCTGGCTGCAGTTTCTGATGAAATGGCTGTAAAAGTTAGAGACAACCAAGAAGCGCTGTAGTTGTTTGAGGGAGCGTGGTTGGGGCCATTCAACAACAGCATCTCCACGGTTATGCCTTGGTATGATAGGACGTAACCCAGGATGCAAATGACTGAGGTGTGGAACTGCCATTTCTCTAACTTGCAAAAGAGCTGGTTTTCAAGGAGACACTGAAGGACTGAATGGGCATGACAGACATAATCCTGGGGGCCCTTGGAGGAGATAAGGATGTCATTGAGGTACACAAACCTATACCAGTGTAGCAGGTCTCAGAGGGTCTCATTGATAAAGGCTTAGAAAACAGCTGGACTGTTGGAAAGTCCGAGAGTATCTAAGTATTCGTAGTGGCCAGTGGGTGATATGAATGCCATCTTCACTCATCTCCCAAGTGGATGCAGATCAGGTTGAACATGCTCTGTGTTTCCAGTTTGGTGAAGATCTGGGCCTCACAGAGTGGTTTGAATGCACTATCCATCAAGTGGAAAGGGTAGCAGTCCTTAATGTTGACTTTGTAGAGTCCACAGTAGTCGATGCAGGGATGAAGACCACTATCTTTCTTGACAAAGAAGAGCCCTGCACCAGCTGGGACTTGGATGGTCAAATGAAGCCATGCTGTAGTGCTTTAGTGATGTAGTCATTCATGGTTTGGATCGCTGGAGAGGAAAAGGCAAACAGGCAACCTCAGGGAAGGATGGTGAATGGGAGGTCGATCGCGTAGTTGTGTGGTTGGTCAGGCTGGCTTCTCTTTTACTGAAGGTGGTGGCTCAATCATGGTAATTCTGTGGGAGTTTGGTAAGGTTGGGAGTTTCTTCCACCTCCACGGATTTAGGGATAAAATCAGATGATAGTGCAGCCAAGAGGGTCCCCGACTAAGCAGTGAACCAGATGACCAGGCAAAGTGAGGGTCGTGAGTGGAAAGCCAGACGAAACCCAAGATGACAGAGAGTTGGGTGAGTCAATAAGGAGGAATTGGATGGACTTACAGTGCTCTGCAATGCTCATGCGGACAGGCCACGTGTGTGCTCTCACCATTCCAGACCCCAGGGGATGCAGAAGGTGTGAGGGATAGGTTCAGTAGGGAGTTCAAGCTGAACACACAGATTCCAGTCCAGAAAGTTGCCTGCTGTGCTGGAATCCACCAGAGCCTCCTGTGTGCATAGAGCCATTGGGGTGTGGAGGAGGACAGAGAGAGTGAGAAGGGCTATGATGTAAGAATGAGAGGCAGCTGTGGGGTGGGGTGGTTACCAGATAGAAAGCCTCTCACCTCTAGCTGGACACAATGGGTATTTGATGCATGGGTGATCAGTGTACCTGCTGTGAGCACACAAGTAGTTTCTCCACTGACAATCACACTTTTGGGGGGTGGGGGTTAAGGGAGTCTCCTTAACTGCATGGGTTCTGGAGGCATTGACCATGAGGGTCCCACAGCCTGCTGTGGTTCTGGGAATGGAACTGGGGTTCTGGCTGATGATTTGGCAGGTCATTCCATAAGATGTTTAGAGTAGGAGTCACATAAAAATAGAGCACTGAAGCAGGCCCTTCAGCCCATCTAATCTATGCCAAATCATTTAAACCGTCTACTCCCATCAACCTGTACCCGGACAACAACCCTCCATATCCCTATCATCTATGCGCCTATCCAAACTTCTCTTAATCGTTGAAATTGTTGAAGGCGGGAGGAGATGATGGCGGTGCGACGCAGCGCGCACAGCCTCTCCAGCGATGAATATCTGGTATCTGTCAAGTAGGAGGCCATGCACAATTCTGATTTGATGGAGGCAGAAGTGAGAGCATGGAGGAACATCTGGTGAAACTTCTGAAATGCCTGTTTCACTGCTGCCATTACTGTGTGATCCGAAATCTCCAGAGGGGAAGGCCCCAAATCCTCGGCTTTGCCTGTTGCTTGGCGGCCGGGGCTGGGGTCGAAGCGCTCGGCAGAGATGGTGCTTGGTGCTCGGTGTCGGAGGGCTGGTCGGAGGCTCGAAGATTTCAGACGGATTCAGAGTCGGACTGTGGTTGGGTGCTTCCAGGATGCTGCATTGGCAAGTTTGTGGCACTGGAAGCTCATGGCAGGGAGAGTTTCTCCCTTCTACCGTCTGCGTGAGATGTTGGGGCTATCGGGACTTTGAGACTTTTTTTTACTGTGCCCATGGTCTGCTCTTATCAAATTACAGTATTGCTTTGCACTGTTGTAACTATACGTTATAATTATGTGGTTTTTGTCAGTTTTAGTCTTGGTCTGTCATGTGTTTCTGTGATATCATACTGGAGGAACATTGTATCATTTTTTAATGCATGCATTTCTAAATGACAATAAATGAGGACTGAGTGTCCTCATAATCTAATCTAATCTAATTGAGCTTGCATGCACTGGCAGCTCGTTCCACGTTTTCATGACCCTCTGAATGAAGAAGTTTCCCCTCGTGCTCTTTTTGTCAATTTGGAAGGCCAAAGTGATGAGGCTTTCAAGGTCAATGTGCATCTCCCAGGCAGACAGCCCGTCTTTCAGGAGCTCCAAGAGACTACGATGGTATTGGGCCAGAAGTGCTTCTGCATTCATCCACACACCACCACAAGGGTCCTGAATTCCACCATGTAATCCAGCACCGAGCGTGAGCCTTGACGCAGGTGGTATCCAAACCTTTGCCTCCCTTTCACTTCCTGGTCAGTCAAAAACCTGGTATAGGTCAGTGGTGAGATTGTAAATAGTGGTTTTATTGTCCCAGTTAGCAGTATCCCAGGTCAGAGCTCGCCCGGTCAGGAGAGGTGACAAATGCAAACTTACCTCTGAAGAATATGAAATGGCTGGAGCCTAAAGAATAAGACACACTGGGACAGGTAGCTGTGGCATTAGGTTGGGAATCCATTGACGCACTTGGACACAGAAACTGAGGCTCCGCGGGACTTGCAAGGTGTTGCTGTTTCAAGACAAAGAGATGGTTGAAAGTGACGAGCAGATGGTCAATGGTTTTCTGCTGCTTCGGGGTCGTGTACTCCTGTCCACAGATGACATCCTTTAGGGGAGCATTTTCTGCTGGGTCAGTCATTGGATCACCAATCCTGACAGAAATTGTAGAGGAGGCTTGACCCAAAAGCAGAGCAGCATAGACAATTTTAGCCATAAAATGTACTTTACTAACAAATTTCAAAATAACAAACCATGGGCGGGGGCACAGAACAAGAGAGAACAGATACTTAACACAATAAGACAACAATGTATCTTCCCAATCTTGATGAAGGGTCACAACCCGAAACATCAACAGTTTATTCATTTTTATATGTGCTGGCTGACCTGCCGAGTTCCTCCAGCATTTTGTGTGTGTTGCATCTGCAGAATCCCTTGGGTTAATGATTTGCTGCTCCACTGTGAAGTGTCTTTGAGGGATGCCCACCCTGAAGAAGTTTAAATCCTCTCTTTGACAGGAGTTCAGTGAGACCCTCACTCTCTGCTCCCCCTCTGTGATCTCTGCTGCCCTCTGACTCTTCGACCATGTGCTCACCCAGACTTGCTACCATAGCAATGTATTCTTCCTGGGATCTTGTCTCCATCACCAACTTGTCCAACAGAGCTTCTAGCTTCATTTTCAGGTCTCCCATTTTGGACCCACGGAGGATCCCAGGTGCCTGTCTTTGATTCACTGCTTCTCCTGCCACTTCTCTTTCCAAACTCTGTGCACCACCCTTCCTGCTACGTGGGTATATGTGTCAGTCCTGTGCCAGTCTCTGCCACAGTTCTGGACTTTGCACTCCTCCACTTATCATGCAGCTCTCTGACATTTTATCCTCCACTGGATCCATGCCTTCAACCTTCAGTTCTTCACCTTCCTTGCATCCAGGAAGGATCAGAAATTCCCATCCAGACCATGGATCCTGCCGTCTCTAACTCCGATTCCGATGTCCCTGGACACCTCTGGACTGTGAATAGCACTGTCATCAACACTGGCTCCGATGACCCCGGGCTGCACCAGACCACATATCTCATAGAAAGATAGAAAATCTACAGCACAATACAGGCCCTTCAGCTCATGATGCTGTGCCGAACATGTACTTACTTTAGAAATTACCTATACTCTATTTTTTTAAGCTCCATGTACCTATCCAGGAGTCTCTTAAAACAGTGGTCCCCAACCTCTGGGCTGCAGACCGATACTGATCCGCGAAAAATGCAGCGGTGCAGCAGTAGCTGGGATGCACCCAGCACATCTTGAAGAAAAAAGCCGAAGCAAACAAGCTAATTAACTAGGTGCCGTCTGGCACGTAAATGTCGGCTCAAATTGGAGGCGACACAATCGGCAATCGCCTCTGATCTGGGCCGACATTTGCATGCTGGGCTGCAACTAATTAATTAGCTTGTTTTTTTTTGGTTTTTTTCTTAAAGATGTGCTGGGTGCGTCCCGGCTACCGCTGCACCCCTGCATGCTTTGCGGATCGGTATCAGTCTGCAGCCCGGAGGTTGGGGACCACTGTCTTAAAAGACTCTATCATATCAGCCTCCACCACTGTCGCTGGCAGCCCATTCCACGCAGTGCGCGCAGCCTCTCCGGTGAATGATATCTGTAAGGCGGGAGGAGAAGATAGCGCCGCGCCTGCGCGTGCGAAGCCCTCCAGTGATAAATGATATCGTATCTGTTAAATAGGGGACGTGGACAATTCTGATTTGATGGAGAACGGACGTGAAAGCACAGAGGAACATCTGGAGAAATTTCTGAAACGCCCGTTCGCTGCTGTCGTTACTGTGTGGTCGGGAATCTTTTGGAGGGTAGGCCTCAAAATCCCCGGCCTTGCCTGCTTTTGGCGAACAAGAAGGAGGTCGAATTGTTCAGATAGAGATGGCACTCAGTACTCGGTGTCGGAGAGCTGATCAGAGCTCGAAGTTTTCGGATGACTCAGAGTTGGATTGTGGTCGGCATGGCAGGAAGAGTTTTTCTTCCTTCTCCCGTCTGCGTGAGATGTGGGACATTTGAGAAACTTTGGACTTTACTGTGCTCATGGACTTCTTCATCAAGTTATGGTGTTGTGCACTGTTGTAACTATATGTTATAATTATGTGGTTTTGTCAGTTTTTTCGGTCTTGGTCTGTCCTGTGTTTTGTGATATCACACCGGAGGAAGTAATGTATCATTTCTTAATGCATGCATTACTAAATGACAATAAAAGAGGACTACGTGTCTTCATAATCCTAATCCTAATCTGCCAAGTAGGGTACCGTGCACAATTCTGATTTGATGGAGACAGATGTGAGAGTATGGAGGAACATCTGGAGAAATTTCTGAAATGCCTGCTTCACTGCAGCTGCTACTGTGTGGTAACCGGAATCTCCGGATCAGAAGGCCCCGAATCCTCGGCTTTGCTTGTTCCAGCGGCTGGGGCTAGGTCGAAGGCACTTGGCAGAGGATGGAACTCGGGAGGCTGTATCGGAGGGGTTGGTTGGAGGCTCGAAGTTTTCGGATGGATGGACTCAGTCTCGGCTGTGGTCGGCTGCTTCCAATGTTTATGGCAGGGAGTTTCTCCCTTTGCCGCCTGCTATCGGGA
Organism: Mobula birostris; assembly: GCF_030028105.1. NCBI lineage: Eukaryota > Metazoa > Chordata > Chondrichthyes > Myliobatiformes > Myliobatidae > Mobula > Mobula birostris. The sequence continues at coordinate 149,037,681 of NC_092375.1, read as the reverse complement.
ACTTGGGAGTCGATCGGGACTTAAGACTTTTTTTTACCATGCCCGTGGTCTGTTCTTTATCAAATTATGGTATTGTTTTGCATTGCTGTAACTATATGTTATAATTATGTGGTTCTGTCAGTATTCATCTTTGGTTTGTCCTGCTTTCTGTGATATCACTCTGGAGGAACATTGTATCATTTCTTAATGCATGTATGCATTTCTAAATGACATTAAAAGAGGACTGAATCTAAATCTAGCCACCCTCTGCATAAAAAAACTCGCCCTGACATCTCCTTTGTACCTACTTCCAAGCACCTTAAAACTCTGCCCATTTCAGCCCTGGGAAAAAGCCTCTGGCTATCCACATGATCAATTCCTCTCATCATCTTATACACCTCTATTAGGTCACCTCTCATCCTCTGATGCCCCAAGGAGAAAAGGCCGAGTTCACTCAACCTATTCTCATAGGGCATGTTCCCCAATCCAGGCAACATCTTTGTAAATCTCCTCTGCATCCTTTCTATAGTTTCCACATCCTTCCTGTACTGAGGTGACCAGAATGAGCACAGTACTCCAAGTGGGGTCTGACCAGGGTCCTCTCCAGCTGTAATTATTTCTTCTCTGCTCTTAAACTCAATCCCATGATTGATGAAGGCCAATGCACCATATGCTTTCTCAACCACACAGTCAATCTGCGCAGCAGCTTTGAGTGTTCTATGGTCTTGGACCCCAAGTTCCCTTTGATCTTCCACACTGCCAAGAGTCTTACCATTATTACTATATTCTGCCATCATATTTGACCTACCAAAATGAACCACCTCACACTTATCTGGGTTGAACTCCATCTGCCACTTCTCAGCCCAGTTTTGCATCCTATCAATGTCCTGCTGTAACCTCTGACAGCCCTCCACACTATCCACAACATCCCCAACCTTTGTGTCATCAGCAAATTTACTAACCCATCCCTCCACTTCCTCAACCAGGTCATTTATAAAAATCACAAAGAGAAGGTGTCCTAGAACAGATCCCTGAGACACTCCACTGGTCACCGACCTCCATACAGAATATGACCCATCTACAACCACTTTTTGCCTTCTGTGTGCAAGCCAGATCTGGATCCACAAAGTAAGGTCCCCTTGGATCCCATGCCTCCTTACTTTCTCAATAAGCTTTGCATGGGGTACCTTATCAAATGCCTTGCTATCAAATCTCACTGCTGTCAGCTCCAGTACAAATGACCACAGACACCTTCAGACTGTGAATTATGCAGCCTCTGGCTCCAGCTCTAGCAATGACCTTGACCTCCAGGCCGAGACCTTCCTCATTGCCTCTAGGTCCCCACTTTCCCCTTCACCCACCACTACTCTCCAACCTGGGGTCTCTCAGGCGCCTTCCTCACCTCTTGAATCCTCAGAGCTTCCATCTTCCATCCCCTTTACCTTCTCTGAACATCCCAACCTTCCGCCTCCTCTGACACCATCAACTTTTCTCCTCATTCTGATTCCAGCTCTAATTCCTGCTATATCTTCATTATTCCTTCTAACTGTCATCTGTCTGAGGCAGAAAGTTCTGTCATCAGAAAGGGCCTTACCTTTGACCCCCTTCACCCGCACCTCAATGAGTTCTGCGCTTGCCACGATGGCAAGCTCTCCTTCTGTTGTCTCCATCTCCAAGCCCAATTCTTTGGCAAAAATTCGCCACCCAACACCAATGATCCCTTCTCTTATCTCCACCCTTTCTCCTCTTCTGGATATCCCACACTGGTTCTCTGCCTGCTTTTCATCTCAAATTGCCGACAGAACATCAACCAGTTCAACTTCAACACTCCTTTCTCCTCCTTGAACCTTACCCCACCCTCACCCCAGTCCTGATGAAGGGTCTTGGCCCAAAACATCAACTGTTTATTCATTTCAATAGATGCTGCCTGAGCTGCTGATTTCCTCCAGCATTTTGTGTGCGTTGCTCTAGATTTCCAACATCTGCATGATTTCTTGTGTTTAAGGTTAAAGTAGAAGGCTAAGAGCAACTGGTTGATGCTAGCTGGTTCACTGGGTGAACAAAGGTGTGTGGCTGAGAGCTGGGTTTAAATAGGCTGCAGGTGATGAGTTGGAAATGAATGGCAGGTCACTCCTGTTAAATGGGTGGAGACTGGAAGGTGCCTGCCTGTGCAGACCTGACAAGTTCAGCAGTAACTAAAGCGGTGAAAGTCTTAGTCAGAAGTATCAAAGAGTATGAAACAAGGCATTAGAATAAACAGTAGTGAAGCAAAAGATCCAGCCTCCAAAATGAGTGCCACAAGATTCTCAGTCAGATTGAGAAAGATTGAAAAGTGACAGTTGCTTAGAGATGATTTTTTCCCCAATCTCTTGCTGTTCCTGTTTAGACCAGCTGGTGGAGGCTGTGACTATTGTAGATTCTTGTAGCCAGTAAGCTAGATCATCAGAGCTTTTTCTTGTGCTGTAAAGGAATGGTGGCTGTAAATAACTTCAGGAATATAGGAGTATGTGAATCTGTCAGCTACCATTTTGTAGAAACGTTTGTATTTAAACTGTACCAAACTCAGAATCTAAGCTATGTGTTTGATGATTATGTATTAAAAATTGAAATAGATTAACAAACCACAGACAAACTCTCAAATGCAGGAATTAATAAATGTAAGTAATTCTGCAAATCACATGCTTTTTTTTCCAAGATTTTTTAGCTGAAAAGTTGAAATTAGACTTTATTGCTGTGGGTATTCCAATCACAGAACCTATCCCAAGATTGGACATCCAATAATTTGTGTGCTCCTTTTAAACAAAAACATACAAGTTTAAGAATTAAAATTTCAACAAATGTCACTCGCTCATATATGAAGCAGGCATAAATTTTCATGCACACATACAGGTTTACAAATGTAATTGGTTAAACACAGCTCAACAACTTGGTCAGTTGTACAGGTTGCCTCCTTTATAGTCAGATAAGTCAAAATTTCTGGCCTTGGCTGATCTGATGTCCCAATATTGTAGGTGCAACTAATTCCCTTGTAAGTGTATAAATCAATATATGTTTTTAGTTCTGTGTGCAAACACAGGCTAGGAGGGGTGCAAATGCGAATACTTGCCAACTGCCTATTTAATTAATCTGTGGAGCAAAAATTAGTCAGGTTTACCTTCTCCTCTTACTGACTCTTATAGATGTTATTACTGTCCAGCATGACATCTATCCCAAAGAAATGTACATCAGTAGACAGCATTACTATGCACGGAGCACAGTACAGGTGCTTAGTTCCTGTGCAAGTTGGAAGTGATTTACTAATCTGCTGGTTGTGGGAGTTCATCTTTCTGCTTTCCTACAAGGGTGCAATGTTTAGCAGAAGAAGGGAAAAACCATAGCGGATGTAAATTAAATAAACACTTCCAGAAATTATTCATAAAATGTAAAGTACCAGAAACATCCAAATTTCCCATGGTAGTTAACATGACTGAATCAGATTCCCCATTCTCCAAACCGCTGCAGTTTTTTTCCATTTTAATATCCAGTTGTTCTTGGACAATTACAGCACGTTCTACTTCCATCTCTCTTTTTGGAGTTTGATCAGATTGGTTCAAATATAAGGATAAGAAACAGGATTAGGTGTTTGGCCCTCTTCAGTCTGCTCTACCATTCATCAAGACTGTCTGATCTACCTCAGTGCCAACCTCCACTACATTACTTCCATATCCTTTGATATCCTTAATGACCAGAAGTCTATTAACCCTTGCCCTGAACTCAATGACTGTGCCTCCATGGCCCAGCAGGGTGGAGAATTCCAAAAATTCATCACTGCCTGTATGAAGTAACTTGCCTTCTTATCAAAGTAAAATGGGCAATTGCTTATTCTGAGTGAGTAATCTCTGGTTCTGGACTCCACAGCCAGGAAAAACATCCTCAATGCATCCAATGAACCCTGAAATTTTGTTAAGTTTCAACAGGATCCTCTCTCATTCTTCCAAACTCTAGGTATAGGAACGTTATTTACTTAATCTCTCCTCATACCACAAATTGGGCAGCTGTGGAATCACTCCAGTGAATCTTTGTTGCATCCCCTTGATGGCAAATATATCCTTTCTTAGGTGAAGGAACCAAAACTGTACACAATTCTTCAGCTACACCCTTCACCAGGTTTCATATAATTGCAATAAGACATCTTTACTCCAGCACTCAAAAAAATCCCTGTGAGATAAAGGCCAGCCTACCATTTGATCTGAGAGCTTGCTGCACTTGAGTATTAGCCTTCAGTTATTTGTGTGCAAAGACACACAAGTCCCTTTGTACAACAACATTACCCAATCCTTGCCCATTTAAAACTACTTAATTCTCTGGTGTCTGCACCAATGTGGACAGATCTTTCAACATTACGTGCTGCACGCCATGTTCTGGCCCATTAACTCAGCTTGTTAGATTCATCTTGAAGCCCCTTTACATCCTCATCCTGCTCACAGTCTAACCTAGGTTTGTATCATTAGCGAACTTGGAAATATGACAATTGTCCCACTCGATTCATTATATTAACTCAACAGCCACCTTTTATCAAATTCTGAAATGCCGAATTCTGTACCCTAAGAATTTATCCACTCTAGGTCTTACCAACTTCTCTAATACGCAGTTGTTTTTAAAATAAGAGTTATGCCCTTCAGATATTTGTTCTCGCCAGGACCCTGTGTTTTTTTCTCTCTGTGTTACGTTGGTGCTTCGCTATGCCACAGAACATGAAAGCGCTCTTTTTCTAGTGCAAACATTCACAGGTTGGTTTCCATTGAACTTGAATGCAAACGTCACCTGTTCGGGCTGAGTACTGCTGTGCCGAGGACCCTTGTCCCCTCTGCTGACAGTCCTACAGCAATATGCCCCGCAGAACAGTGTGGGGAGCAGGGCTGGACTTTAGGCAGAGCTAGGCTGGGCTGCAGCCCAGGGGCCAGAGCAGCAGTGGGGCCCAAAATAGGTAGCTATCATCATGGCGGACAAAAAAAAATACGAGAGTGGAGCACAGAAAAGAAAAAAGGAACAAGAAAAAGAGGACCGTGAGAAAGACATTGAAACCTGTTCTCGATGATGCAGCAGTACCATCGCTCTTGTCACAGTCTTTGACCGGTGGCCAAATGGAGACCTGTTCAGCAGCTAGCGCTAGCACCAGCGTTAGCACAGGAGCACCATCCTTGCTACAGTCAGCAGCTAACGTTGAAGAGGGAGAGAGCATGACTTTGGGATCCCCGACCACAGAGGCCTACAAATAACCAAGTCAAGCCGCCATTAATGTTAACGTTACCGCTACTGAGGATCCTTATAGCACTGACCCTGCTCGCTGGGGAAAGGAAACGTTAGATGATTCAGTCCGAGCGTACCGGGCTAAGAAAGAGCAGGGGTCCTGCCAGAATAAGGATATGGATATCAAAGCTTTGGAACGAGTATACAAACAGCAGAGACGTTTTTTCTCCAAATTTCACTTCAAACGCAAGCTCGTAAATGGTGAGTACATATCAAGACAATGGCTCTTATATTCCCCTTCCACCGGCTGTGTGTTTTGTTTTGCATGCCGCATGACAGATGGTAACTGTCAGTCCAGCTTCAAAACTGGCTTGAGCGACTGGAAACATGCCACTGAGCGCATAGGAAAGCATGAAAATAGCAAACACCACAGGAAAACGACACTGACCTACATTACACTAGCATCTGACAGCAGAAGAATAGATACAGAACTGCAAAAACTGTTCAAGTCAGAGTGTCTCTATTGTACCGATGTATTGAGAAGAGTGGTGGCGGTTGTGAAGTTTTTGCTCGAGAGGGGACTGGCTATCCGAGGCTCTAGTGACATATTTGGCAGGCCTGATAACGGCAACTACGTGGGCATTCTAGAGGTAATAAGTGAATTTGACCCATTTTTGAAGGCACACATACAGAAATTTGGAAATACAGGATCAGGCAGCCCTTCATATCTTTCACCTAAAACATGTGAGGAGTTTATTGAGCTCATGAGCGATCGAGTTCTGTCATTGATCATCAGTGAAGTCAAAATGGCCAAATACTTTTCTATTAGCATTGATTCAAGCATGAATGTTGCACACGTAAATCAGCTCACATTCATTTTACGTTATGTGTCAAATGATGGAAACATTCAGGAGCGATTCTTATAATTTGTACCCATTGAGAGCCACACAGGGGAGGCTTTATGTGAGTCTGTGCTCAAAGTTTTAGGAGAGCTGAATACTGACATAAGCAACTGCAGGGGGCAGTGCTATGACAGTGCTGCAAATATGTCCGGTGCATACAAAGGCTTACAAGCCTAGGTCAATTTTTGAGTGCTTTAGATGCTGTCCTTCAAACTAAGAATCTGTATTACTTTCTGTCCTCCCTCTTAAGGCCTGTAAGTTTATAGCCTACGTGTTGTACTAAACCAATGTCTTGGTCCACAGCTTTGATATTTAGACCAGTACCACCTTTGCTCTTGTTCTTGCCGTTATTGGCTTGGTACAGCAGCAGTTTATGGTGCTGGCAGGAGCCCATTAGGGCCTCCAGCCCAGGGGCCCCGGCCCCACTAAATCTAGCCCTGGCGTTGCCCATCCATTGGGGGCCGTTGCACAATTGCTTGCTGTTTGCCAGAGGGTTTGTCACTTTGTTTCATTGAAGTGCTGAAATATTCCTGTTGCCAACATTTGAATTGAAGGCTATTTGTTTGGTCTGGTTTAAGTGCTGTAGGTGCACAGACTGTCTGTTGACGATGTTTATTGAATCGGAATATCGCCGGTGCTGCAGGCAAATAAAGAATTCATTGCAAGTGTCGCAGTATAAAAGGTAACATGAATTAATCGAAGTTTGAAGCTGATGCCAGTGATCCTCATATTGGGACTATCAAAACAGGAATTAAACTTACTTCAAAAGCTTACTTAAAAAGTCTTCAAAAAGACTATAAGAAAAATGTAAACAAAATTAAAGGTTTAATACCACCAATTAGATATCTTATGGGGAACTAAGGAAAATGCCTTACAAGTGCAATCATCTCTTAAGGACTTGATTAGTTTCCACGAAGCTGTTGCTAAGCAACATCACCTGTTGTTTCTAATCCGCAGGGGTTGAGCAAGACTTTTGACTTTGACATTATTTCTTACACCCTTCACATACGTGAGGAGTAAAAATCTTTTCGTTTCGTCTCCATCTGAATGTGCAAATTATAGTAATAATATAGCAGCTACAGAGAAGGAAGGAGCAACTTGTTGCAGGAAGATACTGCTGCATAGATGGTCAAAATTAAGTGAGACAGGTGCTAAAAGTGCTATGGTATGAATTCCTACATTGATAAGGCACAGAGAGAAACCAACACACTCAATGTCAATGTTGATTCATTTGTTGCATGGGTTACACCCCCAAGAGCTAGTTCAGGGTGTTCACTCTCCTCAGCCTGCACTGAGGCACTCTGGGTCAATGTCATATCCAACAGCTCAAAGAGCTAACACGAGAAGATCTACAGATGCTGGAAATCCAAAGCAACACACACAAAATGCTGGAGGATCTCATCAGGTCAGGCAGCATCTACGGAAAGGAGTAAACAGTCAACGTTTCAAGCCAAGACCCTTCTTCAGGACTGAGAGGGAAGGGGGAATATGCCTGAATTAAAAGGTGGGGGGGGGGGGACAGATCAAGGGCTGGAGAAGAAAGAATGATAGGAGAGGAGAGTGGACCATACGAGAAAGAAAAGGAGAGAATGATAGACATACGAGAATGATAGGACAGGAGAGTGGACCATATAAGAAAGGAAAGGAGGAGGGGACTCAGGGGAAATAATAGGCAGGGTGAGAAGAAGTAAAATATCAGAGTGGGGAATAGTGGGGTAGAGGAGAATTTTGTTTACGGAAAGGAGAAATCAATATTCATACCGTGAGTTTGGAGGGTACCCAGGCAGAATTTAAGGTGTTGCTCTTCCACCCTGAGGATGGCCTCTTTTTGGCACAAGAGGAGGCCATCGACCAATACGTCGGAATGGGAATTGTAATTAAAATGTCTGGTCACCGGAAGTCCCACTTGTGGAGGATGGTCCGGAGGTACTCAACGAAGGCTCAAAGGACATACGAGGACATTAAGTAACAGTGTAGAATCACTGTTGCTTTAGATTATAGACGTATGAATAGTACTATGAATGTTAAAATTGCATGTAATTATTATAGTGTGATAATTAGGAGCTGGGATGAAGGAGCCATGTATCTGTTTTCTATCTGTATTGTACTTTGCGTTGCGTGTTTATTATGGGTAATTTGTCACATGGGTGGGGGTGTGGTAGAAGCGTGAATACATAACTATACTTTTCACTCCTACTGCAACTCCACCCATGTGACAAATTACCCATAATAAATGCACAACACAAAATACAATGCAGACAGACAGAAATTAGATACATGGCTCCTACACCATAGCCCCTAATTATTACACTATTATATTTACAACTGCATACTACTAAAAATAGGAGACATTAAATGTTAACATTCATACAAATGTCCTCTTTCTTCTTTCTCCTTCCAGGCAAGTCATGCAACAGTCATCTAGGCCAGAGGTTAGCCCAGTATGGAGTGATCTTTACTGCCACTCTGTGTCAAGTCAGTATGTTGTCAAAATCATGAAGTTTCTAGAGCTGTAACTCCTCAAACCTCTGCCTCCTGTAGAAGGCAGATCTTGGTTATAGGCCTTTCCAGACAGCTAGTCTAAGCTTGATGTGCATCTCCTGCACAAAACCTCTTCTGTCTGGAAAGACTTGAATAACTCTTCCCATGATCCCTGAGTTTCAAGATCAATGGTTTTTGCCAAAGAAAGATTCCCAGATGAATTTTTGAGCTTGCGAAGGGGAGAAAGTATGTAAGGTTCTCAATTCCTCCATGAAGTTACAAAATCTTGATGAAGAGGGTTTCTACACAGTTCTTTGTGAAGTAGAGGCTATTATCAATGGTCATCCAATTATTAAAGCACCCTCCGATCCCAATGATTTGGAACCATTAACACTCAACCATCTGCTGCTCCTAGGACTTCACCACCCTTACCACCAGGAGAGTTCCAAAGGAAGACATTTATGCTCATTGCAGATGGAAGTAAGTCCAATTCAAGTCAGGCTCATTTTGGAAATGGTGGGTCAGGAGTACTTAGCACAGCTATAGGAATGTCAGAAATAGTCAGGTATAAAACACAATTTCCTCCCATGAGACATTGTGCTTATAGTTGTTCCTTTTGGAACTCTCCTGGTGGTAAGAATGGTGAGATCTTAGAAGCAGCTCCATATGAGGAATGGAAATTAACTTCAATGGAGCTAACTAGATTTTCCAATGATAAACACACTGTGCACATGAGAACATGTGCTGTGCAACAATAGGTAGGTCACTGCTTCATTGTCATCTTCACTTACATCTGTAAAGAGGTGTAACTTCTACCAAATCCAAGGGTTTCAAACACCTTGAAATCTTCCAGCTGGCAGAGTTCTTCCAGCCAGCTTGTTCACTCATGAGCAATTGATGTTGCTATAGCATCATCCCAGCCAAGCCCTTTCTTGCATAGATTTTGTAGGATCATCTTAGCAGATAATACCACTGGACTCAAGATTCCCGAAGGATGGTAGGTGGAACTAAATGTGTGAGAGGATTCCCCTTCTGGTAAGTGATCTATCTTGGATTGTAATCTTAAACTTGAAAGTATCAGACTAAGTGCACTATTGCACATTCAGTACTCTCTCCACCAAAAGAATACCTTGAAAGGTTTGGATTTGGATCATGTCTTTCTCTCTTTGCTCTTCTGCTATCACAGATAGCACACTATGTCTGTTGTTTATCCACTTTGAGAGTTGAAAGCCACCTATAGCACAAGGCCATGATACAGAGACACCACTTCTGCCTCAGAGAACACTGACACAAGGCAGTCACCAGCATAGTTATCCACCGTCTCGTAGCTGAACTTTCTGAGCATTTCGTAAGAGTGAAATTGGCACAAATGGGTGACGAGGTTGCTGCAAAGAGGTGCACCACCATTCTAACATCTTAGCTGAGGTCACCATCATTGCTAGCAGATCTACATCTTCCGCTGGTACTTTAACCTGATTAAACATTGATTCAATATCTGCCATGATCACCACTGGTTCTTTTCCAAATCTGGTTATGACTCCAATCAGTGAGCTAGTAAGTCTGGTCCCGGCAAAAGCTGAGCATTAAGTGATATTCCTTGAAAAGTCACTCCACAAGTCAAACACAACAAAAAGTTGCCCTTTTCTGGGCTGGTAATCACCAGGATGTGGAATATACCAGACTTGACAAGCCTGATAGAGTTCTTTGAGGAGGTGACCAGACATATAGATGAGGGTAGTGCAGTGGATGTGATCTATATGGATTTTAGTAAGGCATTTGACAAGGTTCCACACGGTAGGCTTATTCAGAAAGTTAGAAGGCATGGGATCCAGGGAAGTTTGGCCAGTGAATTCAGAATTGGCTTGCCTGCAGAAGGCAGAGGGTGGTGGTGGAGGGAGTACATTCAGATTGGAGGATTGTGACTAGTGGTGTCCCACAAGGATCTGTTTTGGGACCTCTACTTTTTGTGATTTTTATTAACGACCTGGATATGGGGGTAGAAGGGTGGGTTGGCAAGTTTGCAGACGACACAAAGGTTGGTGGTGTTGTAGATAGTGTAGAGGATTGTCAAAGATTGCAGAGAGACATTGCTAGGATGCAGAAGTGGGCTGAGAAGTGGCAGATGGAGTTCAACCCGGAGAAGTGTGAGGTGGTACACTTTGAAAGGACAAACTCCAAGGCAGAGTACAAAGTAAATGGCAGGATACTTGGTAGTGTGGAGGAGCAGAGGGATCTCGGGGTACATGTCCACAGATCCCTGAAAGTTGCCTCACAGATGGATAGGGTAGTTAAGAAAGCTTACGGGGTGTTAGCTTTCATAAGTCGAGGGATAGAGTTTAAGAGTCGCGATGTAATGATGCAGCTCTATAAAACTCTGGTTAGGCCACATACTGTGTCCAGTTCTGGTCACCTCACTATAGGAAGGATGTGGAAGCATTGGAAAGGGTACAGAGGAGATTTACCAGGATGCTGCCTGGTTTAGAAAGTATGCATTATGATCAGAGATTAAGGGAGCTAGGGCTTTACTCTTTGGAGAGAAGGAGGATGAGAGGAGACATGATAGAGGTGTACAAAATAATAAGAGGAATAGATAGAGTGGATAGCCAGTGCCTCTTCCCCAGGGCACCACTGCTCAATACAAGAGGACATGGCTTTCAGGTAAGGGGTGGGAAGTTCAAGGGGGATATTAGAGGAAGGTTTTTTACTCAGAGAGTGGTTGGTGTGTGGAATGCACTGCCTGAGTCAGTGGTGGAGGCAGATACACTAGTGAAATTTAAGAGACTACTAGACAGGTATATGGAGGAATTTAAGGTGGGAGCTTATATGGGAGGCAGAGTTTGAGGGTCGGCAGAAAATTGTGGGCCGAAGGGCCTGTACTGTGCTGTACTATTCTATTCTTTCCCATCACTGCATTCCAAATTCTCTACTGGCACTCTTTTGGCATAACCTTTGGAGATGACATCCTTCATGCAAGCTGTGAGGTCAGTGTGAAATGACAAATCATCCTCATACTTAGAGCACTCTGTTCTGCAAACTTCCCATTATTAGACATGTTAACTTCCTTCATTCTGAAAGGTACACTAATCTGTTGGTTGCCATCCAACAATTGTGTAGAATTTGCAACCAGCTCCATGAACTTGAGGTCTTCTTTTAACAAACCAGGTTGTTCATCTTGACTGTATCCAAGGAAACCTGCCTTGAACTACTGCTGCCAAAGCTCATCCAAGTTCAAAGCTGAGATCCTGTCGACTCTCATCTCAGGCTGAGCACTATGTCTCCCAAAACCATGGCCTCCTTTAAGTGGCCCATTCACAGTCCAACCCAACATCGTTCTAATTGCATAGGGTCCATTGTTCACACTGCGAATCACTTGCAATAACTCCAATGCCTGAGTTCCTATCAGCAGCTCAATTTCTGAAGCAATCTCTGGCAAATGGACCTGTTTCAGGTGAGACCATCCCTGGAGATCTCTCTGACGAGGAATATTCCCTTTGTGGACAGGCATACTTTCCTGCATATAGATGTTAAGGTAGTTCAAAATAGTTTTCACCATCTAAGTCAGTTACTTCCAATCCTAAAGAAAATTCATGATGTACTCCTGACCCATGATGTGTAAGAGAATGTGAGTCCTTTTTCCTGTGAGGTTCAGCTTGTTCATTAGGCCCACTGTGAAGATCACTGCAGTACTTCCTTGATCTAGGAAAGCACAAGTAACCACCATCGTGTTACCCTACTTAGACTTCACTTGTACTGCAATTACGGGAAGTTTACAATCATGATCGCCAGCCCCTGTAAGGCCATTAGACCAGGGCACTACTCACTGCTGTCTCTGCTTCTTTCATAGCTTGTTTCAGTTCTGCACCCCTTTCATCAGAGCGAATGTGAAGTATACTGGGATGCTTGCTGCTGCATACCTCACATGAAAGACACTTCCTGCAATCCTTGCTTATGTGCCCTGTACACAAACAACCAATGCAGACACCATTTTCCCTAGAAAGGCTCTCACTCTGAGCCTTTTTCCTCCAGCTGAGGGCAGAAATCCAATGCATGTTCATCCTTGCAAAACACCAAAAGAAAGATTTGGCTGACGAGGCCATCTTCTTCCATTAGTTCCAGGTTCAGTTTCAGCTTTACTTCTCACAATAGTGGCAAAACTGCTTCCTTTAGCCTTAGAACATAGTTGTGACTTAGTTTTGTTCAGACCTTTGCTAGTTGACAGTGATGTAGCATCTTGTATATTCCCAAATACTGCACGTGTAGTAATCTTTACTTGACTTTCAATAAACTTGACAATGTCAGTGAAAGCAACACATACAAAATGCTGGAGTAACTCAGCAGGCCAGGCAGCATCTTTGGAAAAAAGTACAGCTGAATTTCAGGACAAGATACTTCAGCAGTCTAAAATGTCGTCTGTACTTTTTTCCATAGATGCTGCCTGGCCTGCTGAGCTCCTCCAGCATTTTGTGTGTGTTGCTTGGATTTCTGGCATCTGCAGATTTTCTCTTGTTAATGTCAGTGAAAGTAGTCTCGTGGTTGTGCATTATTTTGCGGTTTACAGACCGCCCTTCTCTATTTATCCCTAAGCATATATAACCATATAACAATTACAGCACGGAAACAGGCCATCTCGGCCCTTCTAGTCCGTGCTGAACGCTTACTCTCACCTAGTCCCATCGACCTGCACTTAGCCCATAACTCTCCATTCCTTTCCTGTCCATGTATCTATCCAATTTAACTTTAAATGACAACATCAAACCTGCCTCAACCACTTCTACTGGAAGTTCGTTCCACACAGTTACCACTCTCCAAGTAAAGAAGTTCCCCCTGGTATTCCCCTAAACTTTTGCCCCTTAACTTTCAACTCATGTCCTCTTGTTTGAATCTCCCCTACTCCCAATGGAAAAAGCTTATCCACGTCAACTCTATCTATCCCCCTCATAATTTTAAATACCTCTGTCAAGTCCCCCCTCAACCTTATACACTCCAATGAATAAAGACCCAACTTGTTCAACCTTTCTCTGTAACTTAGGTATTGAAACCTAGGTAACAGTCTAGTAAATCTTCTCTGTACTCTCTCTATTTTGTTGACATCTTTCCTATAACTTGGTGACCAGAACTGTACACAATACTCCAAATTTGGCCTTACCGATGCCTTGTACAATTTTAACATTACATCCCAACTCCTATTTTAAATGCTCTGATTTATAAAGGCCAGCATACCAAAAGCTTTCTTCACCACCCTATCCACATGAGATTCCACCTTCAGGGAACTATGCACCATTATTCCTGGATCCCTCTGTTCTACTGCATTCTTCAATGCCCTACCATTTACCATGTATGTCCTATTTTGATTAGTCCTACCAAAATGTAGCACCTCACACTCATCAGCATTAAACTCCATCTGCCATCTTTCAGCCCACTGTTCTAACTGGCCTAAATCTCTCTGCAAGCTTTGAAAGCCAACTTCATTATCCACAACGCCACCTATCTTAGTATCATCTGTATACTTACTAATCTAATCTACCACCCCATCATCCAGATCATTAATGTATATGACAAACAACATTGGACCCAGTACAGATCCCTGAGGCACACCGCTAGTCACCGGCCTCCAACCTGACAAACAGTTATCCACCACTACTCTCTGGCATCTCCCATCCAGCCCTGTTGAATCCATTTTACTACTTCAATATTAATACCTAACGATTGATCCTTCCTAACTAACCTTCCGTGTGGAACCTTGTCAAAGGCCTTAATGAAGTCCATATAGACAATATCCACTGCTTTACCCTCGTCAACTTTCCTAGTAATCTCTTCAAAAAATTCAATAAGATTTGTCAAACATGACCTTCCACGCACAAATCTATGTTGACTGTTCCTAATCAGACCCTGTCTATCCAGATAATTATATATTCCATCTCTAAGAATACTTTCCATTAATTTACCCACCACTGACGTCAATCTTACAGGCTGATAATTTCTAGGTCTACTCTTAGAACCCATTTTAAACAATGGAACAACATGAGCAATACGCCAATCCTCCGGCACCATCCCCGTTTCTAATGACATTTGAAATATTTCCGTCAGAGCCCCTGCTATTTCTACACTAACTTCCCTCAAGGTCCTAGGGAATATCCCATCGGGACCCAGAGACTTATCCACTTTTATATTCTTTGAAAGCTCCAATACTTCCTCTTCTTTAATCATCATAGTTTCCATAACTTCCCTACCTGTTTCCCTTACCTTACACAATTCAATATCCCTCTCCTTAGTGAATACTGAAGAAAAGAAATTGTTCAAACTCTCCCCCATCTCTTTTGGTTCCACACATAGCTGTCCACTCTGATTCTCTAAGGGACCAATTTTATCCCTCACTATCCTTTTGCTACTAATATAACTGTAGAAACCCTTTGGATTTATTTTCACGTTACTTGCCAAAGCAACCTTGTATCTTCTTTTAGCTTTTCTAATTTCTTTCTTAAGATTCTTTTTACATTCTTTATATTCCTTGAGCACCTCATTTACTCCATGCTGCCTATATTTATTGTAGATATCTCTCTTTTTCCGAACCAAGTTTCCAATATCCCTTGAAAACCATGGCTCTCTCAAACTTTTAACCTTTCATTTCAACCTAACAGGAACATAAAGATTCTGTACCCTCAAAATTTCACCTTTAAATGACCTCCATTTCTCTATTACATCCTTCCCATAAAACAATTTGTCCCAATCCACTCCTTCTAAATCCTTTCGCATCTCCTTAAAGTTAACCTTTCTCCAATCAAAAATCTCAACCCTGGGACCAGACCTATCCTTCTCCATAATTATATTGAAACTAATATAGGGCAATTTCTTTATGACGATCGATATATTACCAGGTATAACCAGCTTTTGCATGTACTGTATATATACAGCCTCTAAGAATAAGACCGTGGTTGTGAAGAGCGTACACATCTTCAGATTTGATAGGTGCTCAAGAAAGAGCCTTCTGCATGTAGACAGATGCAATTTTCTGTTTATTACCATGATGTTCTTGTAGTGAAGCCTTGGGCTTTAGATATTCTTCCTCAGGTTCAAATGCTGGCAAACTCCCACAAGTTCTCTATAGTGATTCCAATGTACTGTTCAATGAAATAGAGGTAGTCACCATAGTTATCAGTCTTGCCTTCAACACTATTGTCAAAAGCCCTCATGAATGCATGATACTGCAATGGATCGCCCTAGAGAACTTGTCAAAAGTTTCCTCTCAGGAGACGTTATGCACATAGTTGATGAGGCAGTGCCTCAAAACTCATGGATTGTGGGAAGAGTCATTCAAGTCTTTCCAGACAGAAGAGGATTTGTGTTGGGTAGATGTGCATCAAGACCAATATTGATCCCACTTGGAGTACTGTGCTCAGTTCTGGTGGCCTCACTACAGGGAGGACGTGAAAACCATAGGAAGGGTGCAGAGAAGATTTACAAGGATGTTGCCTGGATTGGGGAGCATGCCTTATGAGAATAGGTTGAGTGAACTTGGCCTTTTCTCCTTGGAGTGGCGGAGGATGAGAGGTGACCTGATAGAGGTGTACAAGATAATGAGAGGCATTGATTGTGTGGATAGTCAGAGGCTTTTTCCCACGGCTGAAATGGCGAGCACGAGAGGGCATAGTTTTAAGGTGCTTGGAAGTAGGTACAGAGGAGATGTCAGGGGTAAGATCTTTTACATAGAGAGTGGTGAGTCTGTGGAATGGGCTACTGGCGGCAGCAGTGGAGGTGAAAATGATGGGGTCTTTTAAGAGACTCCTGGATAGGTACATGGAGCTTAGAAAAGTAGAGGGCTATGGGTAAGCCTAGGTAGTTCTAAGGTAGGGACATGTTCGGCACAGTTTTATGGGCCAAAGGGCCCATATTGTGCTGTAGGTTTTATATGTTTCTATCGATATTAGTTGTCTAGACAGGCCTATAACCAAGATCTGTCTTCTGCAGGAGGCAGAGGATTGAAGAGTTGCAGCTCTAGAAGCTTCATGATTTTGACTTGCTTTACTAACCCTGACAGAGAGTGGTGGTAAAGATCACTTTGTAGTGGTTTAAGCGATGGTAACCCCTGGCCGAGTTGACTGTTGAATGACTTGTCTGAAAGAAGAAGAAAGAGAACGTTTGAATAGATGTTAAGATTTCAAGTCTATTTTTAGTAATATGTAGTTGTAATTATTATAGTGTAATAATTAGGGGCTGGGATGTAAGATCTATTTTCTGTCTGTATTGTATTTTGTGTTGTGTTTTTATGGGTAATTTGTCACGTGGGTGAGGCGTTGTAAATGTGAAGAGTATATAATTATGTTTTGTCTAAGGTCAGTTTAGTTTAAGTTAGAACCAGAGAGGAAGACGGAATGATATTTACGCTTAAATACGTTTATTTTGTGACATCGCTATTTTTAGTTTCATTCGTTAATGTATTGTTTTTAAAATTGTTTTTGCCGGTTTCTCAATAATGGATCAAATGTACTTTCTTCGACTTAGAACTTCGTTATTGTGGATGGCGTGTCGTATGGTGTCAACCCTTGTACTTAGACTCAGCGGTTTTGGTTTGTTTTCAAGTAACCGCTACAGGGGGTAAGGAAGGCAAATGCAATGCTAATATTCATTTCAAGAGAACGAGAATACATAAGCAAGGATGTAATGCTGAAGCTTTATAAAACATTGGTCAGGCCACACTTGGAGTATTGTGAGCATTTTTGGGTCCCTTATCTAAGCAAGGATGTGTTGGCATTGGAGAGGGTCCAGAGGAGATTCACGAGAATGAACCCGGGAATGAAAGGCTTAACATATGAGGGGCGTTTGATGGTTTTGGGCCTGTACTCGCTGAAGTTTAGAAGGATAAAGTTCCCATTGACTCGTATCGAATATTGAAAGGCCTAGGTAGAGTGGATGTGAAGAGGATGTTAATCTAGGACCAGCGGATACAGCTTCAGAATATAGGGATGTCCATTTAGAGGAGGAATTTCTTTTGCCAGAGGGTGGTAATCTGTGTAATTAATTGCCAGACTGCTGTGTAGGCCAAGTCATTGGGGATATTTAAGGCGCAGTTTGGTAGGTTCTTGATTAATCAGGGCATCAAAGGTTACAGGGAGGGGGCAGGAGAAAGTGGTTGAGGGGAAATAAATCAGGCATTATGGAATGGCAGAGCAGACTTTTTCAGGCTGAATGGCCTAATTCTCCCGCTATATCTTAATGGTCCTTTGAAAGTCTGCTGAAACTACTGAAAGCTGGTCGGTGTGCTTGCCACCAGTTTGTTTTTCTACAGTACATTTTGGGGTCGCGTAGAAACCCTATGTGCACACAGCGCTCATTTTCGGATTGTTCTCTTGAAGAATTTTTTGACTAGTTGACAACAAATTTTAACTTTAAAAATATTTTAAAATATCTTTTAAAAACATCTGTTCTAGTAGTTGTGCTTAGTTTTGGAAGTGCAATATCAGATGGTCTCTTCTGCACAAAGTCCGAGTCTTATCCTGTTGATCTGTTGCACAGAATATAAAAATGCTTTGGTAAGAGAGGGAAGCAATAAATCGTAGTGACCTATCGCTGATTTTTGACACTTCAAGCTGGTTTACATTAACACATTATGCGATAGTAGGAGCGAGATGAAGTTAGTTGGAGCGATTAAAGCATTTGAATCTACTCCTCTTGCTGTATGCATTTCAATCACTTTACAAAATCACTCAAACAATAATTTAGGAAGTTTTTAATCATAGGCAATAACAGAGATCATCGTCAGAATCACCTTTCCTCAGAGGGAAATGAAAATGCAATTCAGCCAGATTTCTAAAATCCGCAGGACTGCCTTGTAGGGTAATACTGAAAATGTCCACCTCGTGGGAAGAGTCAGTTGCTACAAAAAAACCACACGGATACGCTACAGAACAGGTTATCGTTCACAGTGGCGCGCACTGTTTACCCTGCACTTGCTGGGAATGGTTTGGAATTCTCTCAGCGATCACCCTGGCTCTGCTGATACATCTTCTGTATTCCCAAGTCCAAGTTATCGTACATCTTGTGTCTTGGGCCAAGCCAGAAGCCGACGGTCCGAAGAGGCGACGAGTCTCGATTCGCGCTTGCTCACGGTTGGAATCCAAGCGGCATGCTCCCCCACGCAGTACAGCAGGTAGTCGAGTTTGCACTGGCACTGCCGGCAGCAGTTGTGGAAACTCTGGGTGTGCGGCAGAGCAGGACTGCAGCTTTTAAAAGTAGTGGCTCGCGGGAAGCCTGCAGAACGGCAGCAGCAACGATGGCGCGTACACACACACTGCACAGTGACGTAGAGGAAACAGGGCTATCTCATGGGCTTTATCCGTGTTATACATTACATTGAATATAAGTTACCTGAGGTGATGAAAGGTAGTGTTAAAAATTTCGACGTCCTGGTTCATTTTCACTAAGTGAGGGGCAACTTCTTCACGCAGAGAGAGGGTGGTGAGTATACGGAATAACCTGCCAGAGAAAGTGGTTCAGCCAGGTATGTGTGTGTGGCCTCTGTCGGTCATGGTTGACCATGGGTATTGCACTTCTGGTAGTCACTGGTTTGTCGAGACTGTGGCTAGTGAGGCCGGTCCTGGAACAGCAGGCTCTACCACGGTTGCTGCATGTGTATGGCGTTGTGGAATTGTTGTCCGCTGTGCTCTCCGTTTAGCTCTCAGCTCCTCAAACTGACTCAGGATCACTCTTTTGCCTTGCTCTAGGTGTTGCTGAAGAGTACCTCACCATTTGTTGTGGTCATCTGCTGTATCCTCCCAGCACTCTGGGTTGATTTTTAAGGCTTTCATGTCGCACTTGCAGAGGTCCTCGAAGCGAAGCTGGGGTCTACCAACGTTCCCCTTGCCTGTTGCTAGTTCTCCACAGAGGATGTCCTTTGGCAGTCTACCATCCTTCATACGATGGACATGGCCCAGCCAGCGCAGTCTGCGTTGTCTTAAAAGCGTGAACATTGTGGGAAGTCCAGCGCGGGAGAGGATCTCAGAGTTTGGGACTTCGTCTCTCTAGGTGATGCTGAGGATGCAGCGAAGGCTACTCAGGTGAAAACCATTGAGTTTCCTCTCCTGCTTGGAGTGGATGGTCCAAGTCTGTCTACCATACAGGAGGGTGCTAATAATGCATGCATTGCACACAGCAGTCTTGGTCTTTGTAGTGAGTTTCGGATTCTCTCAGACCCGTGAGGAGAGTCGAGCAAGGATCCATGCTGCTTTGCTGATACGCCTATTGATTTCAGCATTGAGGGAGAGAGTGTCGCTAATGTTCGACCCCAAATATGTGAACTTGTGGACCACTTCTAGATTGTAATTGTCGATGGTAATGACTGGTGTCTCCACTACACTCTGGGCAAGGACATTTGTTTTCTTTAGGCTGATGGTAAGCCTGAAGTTCTTGCATGCCTTAGAGAATTGGTCCATGAGAGTTTGTAGTTGCTGTTTGGTGTGTGAGATTATAGCAGTGTCATCAGCAAACAGCATGTCATGCATTAAGTTCTTTCAAACCTTTGTTCTTGCTCTCCGGCGCAAGAATCCCATCATTGCCAGGAGCTTTCCCTGGGGCCAGACGGGCAATTGCCTTGCTGAGGTCCTCAATGGTTGGTTCAGAGTCGAGTTCATCCATGACTGGTAGATAGTCGATCGCATCAGTGGCTGGGCTAACAACATTTTCCCTTCGAGTAGAGCCAGAGTAATGTTCTGCCCAGCGTTCCATCTGCTTGCTTTTATCGGTGATTATTTCACCATTGGATGACTTCAGGGGTGTGTCTTGCTCTGCAATGGTCCAAGGGCCTTCTTGATACCATCGTACATCGATCTGATGTTGCCTGTCACAGCTGTTGTCTGAATGTTCTCACGGAGCTGGAGCCAGTACTCATTTGCGCACTGCCTTTCAGTCCGTTGCCCTTCGCTTCTAGCAGCTTGAAGTGCCTGGAGTGTTTGGTTAGATGGTGAGTGCTTGTACTCTGTGAGAGCTGCACGATTGACTTCGAAGACAGGAGTTATGATGTTGGACTTTGCCTCAAACCAGTCACTGCTTTTTGTGGTCTTACACCCACTGCTTTTTGTGGGTGTAAAGGTAGTAAGGTAGAAGGGCTAAAGTGTGTGTACTTTAATGCAAGAAGCATCAGGAACAAAGAGGATGAACTGAGAACTTGGATACATACATGGAATTATGATGTAGTGGCCATTACAGAGACTTGGCTGGCACCAGGGCAGGAATGGATTCTCAATATTCCTGGATTTCAGTGCTTTAAAAGGGATAGAGAGGGGGGGAAAGGGGAGGAGGGGTGGCATTACTGGTCAGGAATACTATTACAGCTACAGAAAGGGTGGGTAATGGAGCAGGATCCTCTTTTGAGTCAGTATGTGTGGAAGTCAGGAACAGGAAGGGAGCAGTTACTCTATTGGGAGTGTTCTATAGGCCCCCTGGTAGCAGCAGAGATACCGAGGAGCAGATTGGGAGGCAGATTTTGGAAAGATGCAAAAATAACAGGGTTGTTATCATGGGTGACTTTAACGTCCCTAATGTTGATTGGCACCTGATTAGTTCCAAGGGTTTAGACGGGGCAGAGTTTGTTAAGTGTGTCCAGGACGGATTCGTGTCACAGTATGTTGACAGGCCGACTAGGGGGAATGCAATACTAGATCTACTATTAGGTAACGAACCGGGTCAGGTCACAGATCTCTCAGTGGATGAGCATCTGGGGGACAGTGACCACCACTCCCTGACCTTCAGCATTATCATAGAAAAGGATAGAATCAGAGAGGACAGGAAAATTTTTAATTGGGGAAGGGCAAATTATGAGGCTATAGGGCTAGAACTTGCAGGTGTGAATTGGGATGATGTTTTTGCAGGGAAATGTACTAGGGACATGTGGTCGATGTTTAGGGATCTCTGGCAGGATGTTAGGGATAAATTTGTTGCGGTGAGGAAGATAAAAAATGGTAGGGTGAAGGAACCATGGGTGACAAGTGAGGTGGAAAATCTAGTCAGGTGGAAGAAGGCAACATAAATGAGTTTTAGGAAGCAAGGATCAGATGGGTCTATTGAGGAATATAAGATAGCAAGAAAGGGCTGAGAAGAGCAAGAAGAGGGCATGAGAAGGCCTTGGCGAGTAGGGTAAAGGAAAACCCCAAGGCATTCTTTAATTATGTGAAGAACAAAAGGATGACAGGAGTGAAGGTAGGACAGATTAGAGATAAAGGTGGGAACATGTGCTTGGAGGCTGTGGAAGTGAGCGAGGTCCTCAATGAATACTTCTCTTTGGTATTCACCAATGACAGGGAACTTGATGGTGAGGACAATATGAGTGAGGTTGATGTTCTGAAGCCTGTTGATATTAAGGGAGAGGAGGTGTTGGAGTTGTTAAAATACATTAGGACAGATAAGTCCCCGGGGCCTGATGGAATATTCCTCAGTCTGCTCCATGAGGCGACGGAAGAGATTGCTGAGCCTCTGGCTAGGATCTTTATGTCCTCGTTGTCCACAGGAATGGTACCAGAGGATTGGAGGGAGGCAAATGATGTCCCCTTGTTCAAAACATGTAGTAGGGATAGTCCAGGTAATTATAGACCAGTAAGCCTTAAGTCTGTGGTGGGAAAGCTGTTGGAAAAGATTCTTAGAGATAGGATCTATGGGCATTTAGAGAATCATGGTCTGATAAAGGACAGTCAGCAAGGCTTTGTGAAGGGCAGATCGTGTCCAATAAGACTGATGGAGTTCTTTGAGGAAGGGAACAGGCATATAGATGAGGGTAGTGCAGTGGATGTGATCCATATGGATTTTAGTAAGGCATTTGACAAGGTTCCACACGGTAGGCTTATTCAGAAAGTTAGAAGGCATGGGATCCAGGGAAGTTTGGCCTGG
This sequence comes from Mobula birostris, assembly GCF_030028105.1. Lineage (NCBI taxonomy): Eukaryota > Metazoa > Chordata > Chondrichthyes > Myliobatiformes > Myliobatidae > Mobula > Mobula birostris. The sequence goes on along the minus strand of NC_092375.1, from coordinate 149,015,218 downwards.
TGGATTCAGAATTGGCTTGCCTGCAGAAGGCAGAGGGTCGTGGTGGACGGAGTACATTCAGATTGGAGGGTTGTGACTAGTGATGTCCCACAAGGATCGGTTCTGGGACCTCCACTTTTCGTGTGACCCGACACAGACTGGGAGATCGTTTCGCTGAACACCTACGCTCTGTCCGCCAGAGAAAGCAGAATCTCCCAGTGGCCACACATTTTAATTCCACGTCCCATTCCCATTCTGATATGTCTATCCACGGCTTCCTCTACTGTAAAGATGAAGACACACTCAGGTTGGAGGAACAACTCCTTATATTCCGTCTGGGTACCCTCCAACCTGATGGCATGAACATTGACTTCTCAAACTTCTGCTAATACCCCACCTCCCCCTCGTACCCCATCCGTTATTTATTTATTCATTTATATACACACATTCTTTTTCTCTCTCTCCTTTTTCTCCCTCTGTCCCTCTCACGATACCCCTTTCCCATCCTCTGGGCTTCCCCCCCCCCCCTTCTTTCTCCCTAGGCCTCCTGTCCCATGATCCTCTCATATCCCTTTTGCCAATCACCTGTCCAGCTCTTGGCTCCATCCCTCCCCCTCCTGTCTTCTCCTTTCATTTTGGATCTCCCCCTCCCACTTTCAAATCTCTTACTAGCTCTTCTTTCAGTTAGTCCTGACGAAGGGTCTCAGTCCGAAACGTCGACTGTACCTCTTCCTAGAGATGCTGCTTGGCCTGCTGCGTTCACCAGCAAATTTTATGTGTGTTGCTTGAAATTCCAGCATCTGCAGATTTCCTTGTGTTTGGAGTACTGTGTCCAGTTCTGGTTGCCTCACGATAGGAAGGATGTGGAAGCATTGGAAAGGGTACAGAGGAGATTTACCAGGATGCTGCCTGGTTTAGAGAGTATGGATTATGATCATAGATTAAGGGAGCTAGGGCTTTACTCTTTGGAGAGAAGGAGGATAAGAGGAGACATGATAGAGGTATACAAGATATTAATAGATAGAATGGATAGCCAGCGCCTCTTCCCCAGGACACCACTGCTCAATACAAGGGGACATGGCTTTAAGGTAAGGGGTGGGAAGTTCAAGGGGGATATTCGAGGAAGGTTCTTATACTCAGAGAGTGGTTGGTGCGTGGAATGCACTGCCTGAGTCAGTGGTGGAGGCAGATACACTAGTGAAATTTAAGAGACTACTAGCCAGGTATATGGAGGAATTTAAGATGGAGGTTATATGGGAGGCAGGGTTTGAGGGTCGGCACAACATTGTGGGCGGAGGGGCCTGCACTGTGCTGTACTATTCTATGTTCTATGTTTCAAAGGTAGAGAGTGCTGATTCGTGGATGGTGTCGCAAAGGTATGACCATTGTTCTGTTGCAGTATCTCCTTGTGAGGAGGTAGTCATAGCACCCTGTACTGACTTGGCAAACTGACCAACCTTTTCTGACTGTTTCACCTCTGTTGTGTTGATGCCAGGTTTTCCAGTTTGTTTGGAGTGGTGGATTTTCTCCAGACATAGTTTGATCTTGCAGCATACTAAAGCATAATCCGTATCGCAGTCTGCACTGTGATATGAGTGGGTGATTAGTACAGAGTTGATGAAAGAGCGCCTGGTGATGATCATGTCTAGTTGGTGCCAGTGTTTAGACCGTGGATGTGATCATGGGATCTTGTACTGTGACTTCGTCTGAAAGTAGGAGTTAGTTACACACAGGCCATGATAGGAGCAGAACTCTAGGAGACATTGTCCATTGTCATTTATTTTGCCAATTCCAAAGTGGCCAAGACAAGATGGCCAGGAATCGTTATTGGCTCCCACTCTGGCATTGAAGTCACCAAGGAGAACGAGGTGCTCATCACTGGGAATATTCCTGACAACAACTTCTAATTTGTCATAGAACATATCTTTTGCCTCAGAGGTGGAGTTCAAGGTAGGGGCATACACACTGACGAGAGATATTGGGCCATGACTGGTGTAGGCGGAGAGTCATAGGTCATTCTGATCCATTTTCTGGTGGCTCCACCATTTGCAACATGGAGTTCCCAACGGCAAAACCCATTCCATGCTCAAGGGGCTTGTCTTGGTTCTTTCTCTGCCAGAAAAATGTGTAGTCCCTTTCCTTCAGTTTACCTGAATCCGCCAAATGTGATTTTTGTAGGGTAGCTATATCTACCTTGACACTCAGTAGCTCATTGTTAATGACCGCTGTTTTTCCTGCATCTTCAATATCCTTGAGGTTTTGATCAAGTCCAGTCATCATTGTCGGACATTCCAACATCCCAACTTGAGGGATGTTGTCTTATTCGATTTGTTTTCTTTCTTGTCTGGTGCAATAGTTACAGTCAGCTCTTTGTGGAATAATCCGTTATCCCTATGCACCCAACGAGGACAACTGACTGTGGCGGACAGCACCCTATAGGCTGGGGACTGTTCGGTTTGAGGCGGGCGGTCGCTGTCCAGTGAAACGCGATGGGCTCTCCCACAGTCGGAAGCGACCCCTGGCACCATGCTGTACGCCAATCAAGCACTATGACTTATAACCGGTAACTGCTGCTTCCCGTGTTTGTCCGACGCTATAAAGCGAAGCTGGAGTGGCCTCTCCAGGGCGCAAGCCAGGTCAGAGTTGATATGGAGTCTGTTACCCATGCAATGGGACCCCCTCTCCATGCTGATGACAGGTCCAAAGGAAGGACAAAAGTCGATATGGTTGGGTGCCAGCAGCATCACAGGAGTTGCTGTGTCGGTGCTGGGTACAGCAGTCAGCCGCCTTCGGGACTCCGACTCCGGATTTTTCCTCGGGGTTTACTCCCAAAGCCTTTCCCGTGAGCGGGTATAGTCGCAAGGCAGTGGAGGTTTGAAATCGGAGTTTTCCCTCTCCGAGATGAGCTACCATCCGTGGTTAACGAGCCCCATCTGCCCGGAGCAACTGGTTATAAGGAACCAGTGGCCCGCCTTTGCCCCTTCTCCTGTCAGTGAGAACAGCTCCGCCGGGCACAAGAACCATGCCATACGTTAAGGCCAGGAGTTGGACTTGGTTGTCAGAGGCTGTCTGAGACGCATGCCATGAAGAGCATTTGTTTAGCAGTGGGAGCTCGTCCTCACCACCACCCTTTGGCTATGACTACCTTTGCCAGGTACTACAACAATGTTTAATTTGGAGAGGTCAAGTCAAGTTTATCGTTATGTGAACAAGTACAGAGGTACAGGTACAATGAAAGACTTGCTTGCGGAAGCATCTCCGGCTGATAGGTTCAGACAACATACAGAACATAAGTTATCCCTGAATTATCCCAGACTGTGAGAACAAAATAGACGGACAGGAAAGGTTTAGTGGGATATGGGACAAACGCAATCAATTGGCTCGTGTCTAGATAGCCATCTTGGGTCGGCATAGATAAGTTGAGCCGAAGGGACTGTTTCTGTGCTGTATGAGTCTGCCTTGAAGCACAGCAAACCCAGTCTATGGGCTTCCTCCACCCAACCTCACGGCACTGTCTAGTATATGAAGGAACCCAACCATTCTCCTTGCAGCACCCGCAGTGAACCAGCTAGTTTCCGAGTGCAGATTGTTGTTTATTTGGATTTTCTGAAGGCCTTTAACAGGTGTTGCACATGAGGCTGCCTTGCATTATAAGAACTCATGGTATTACAGGAAAGATACTAGCATGGATAGAAGATTGGCTGACTGGCTGGAGGCAAAGAGTGGGAATAAAGGGGGCTTTTTTTAGTTGGTTGCCAGTTACTAGTGGTGTGCAGCTGGAATGATATTTTTGTTGAACTTTCCCTCTTGTTACTTCCCCCAAATAATTCCAACAGATTTGTCAGGGAAGATTTCCCTTGAAGGAAACCATAGTGACTGGCGTATTCTATAATGTGCCTCCTGGTACCCCATAACCTCATCCTTAATAATGAACTCCAACATCTTTCCAAACACTGAAGCCAATAACTGGCGTATCATTTCCTTTCTTCCTCCTCCCTCCCGTCTTGAAGCATGGGGTGACATTTGCAATACTCCAGTTCTCTGGAACCATTCCAGAATCTAGTGATTCTTGAAAGATCATTACTAATGACTCCATAATCTCTTCAGCTATCTCTTTCAGAGCCCTGGGGTGTTGCTACCTGACCACGTGACTTATCTACCTTCAGACATTTCACATTTGCAAGCACCTTCTCCTTAGTAATAGTAACGACACCCACTTCTTCCTTCTTACACTCTCGCATTTCTGGCATTCTGCTACTGTCTTACACAGTGAAAGCTGACACAGAATACTTATTAAGTTCATCTGCCATTTCTTTGTCCCTCCTTGCTACCATTCCAGGATCTTTTTCCGTAGTCTAATATTCACTCTCATTTCCTCTTTATATATCTGAAAAAAACTTTTTGTATCTTCTTTTATATTATTGCTGAGCTTACCATTATATTTAATCTTTTCTCTCTTTTTGGCTTTTTTTTAGTTGCCTTTTGTTGGTTTTTAAAAGCTTCACAATCCTCTGCCTTCCCACTAATTTTTACTATATTATATGTCCTCTCTTTTGCTGTCTTTGACTTCTCCTGTTAGCCACAGTTGCCTCATTCTCCCTTTAGAACACTTCTTCATTTTTGGGAGTATCTTTCCTCCTCCTTCTGAATTTCTCCCGTCATCACTGCTAGTGTGCCCTTCCAATCAACTTTGTCCAGCTCCTCTCTCATGCCTCCGTACTTCCCTTTACTCCACTGTAATACAGATACATTCGATTTTAGCTTTTCCTTCTCCTCAAACTGCAGGGTGAATTCTATCATATTATGTTCACTTTCTCCTAAGTGTTCCTTTACTAAAGCTCCCTAATCAAATCTGGGTCATTACAAAACACCCAGTGACCTAGTGGGCTCAATTACATGTTGCTCTAAAAAGCCATTTCATAGGTATTCTACAAATTCCCTCTCTCTCCAGCAGCATTTTTTTCCAATACAGCTACCCCACACCCTCTTTCTACTTGTCTGTCCTTTCAATACAAAGTGGATGTTCTTGGATGTTGTACTGGTGTTCTACGTTCACTTATTGATATTGACCTTTTATTACTTACATCCTTCATATACATGAGTAAAAATCTTTACGTCACGTCTCCATTCAAATGTGCAACGTGCCTGTCACAACCACAGATTGGGCAGCGCAGTAAATACAGCAATTGAGCTTGTGAATTTGCATGTGTCAGCTAATTATTATTTAATCATGATAGTATTTAACTCCATACTTGTTGTCGTAGTGCTTGTCGAGACTTGGACAGAGCACAGCAATGCTTCGCTGCCTGTTTGCTTTTGGCGTTCCCTGAGAAATTGGACATTTGAGTCAACTGACTTTGAAAACTAGTGATATTCGTTTAATGTTTAGATTTTCTTTTCATCCGCAGTATAGGCTTCGTTTCCCATTTGAGAGTTTTAGCTAACGGCCTTATTTGGCCAAGCGTTTATTGTTTATTTTCCCTTTAACACTGCTCACACTAAAGTTTGTGAACTATCGACCTGCTTCAGTGTCTCTCACTCCTCACTTGGGCCATATTTGAACCTGAACAGCAAGTCTCGACCACACAAAGATGGACCCAGCAGAGAGAGAGCAGCTGACCTTGTCCATGAGATTCATTGGTCAGGTAGGAGACAAGCTACAGGCAATGGAATCTGTTCTCAGTGAAGTTACGGAGGCAATGAGGCAGATAACCTCATGCCAACAAACCCAATCTCACTTGGAGGAACAGGTATCGTCCCTAGCTGCAACTGTTTGACAGCTCACCACAGACAATCGGACTCAGGTGTCTGTGATTTCCACACTCACGTCCGCCATCCATGAACTTACTGTTAACAGCCAGCATCAGCTGACAGCAATAATGTTCTTGCCAGTTCAATTCAGCAGCTTCAGGCCACCTTAGTCCCACGTCCAGCATCTCTCAAGTCATCCTTTTCTGCTGCCCCGACATTCTCTGCTAGTAATGCTCCTGCGCCCGGACCAGATCCGACTCCCACGACCGTTCAGGAACTGAGTATTCCACCACCAGGCAGATATTCTGGTCATCCCAATGGTTGCAGGAATTTTATTACCCAATGCGAGCTGCCATTCCAAGCCCAGCCTGGTCGTTTTGGTGATGATGCGCGAAAATTGACGTACATGGTCAATCTTCTTGATGGACCTCCACTCAGCCTCTTCCACGCTTTACGGGAGCAAGGTACGATAACCCATGGATCGATTGGTCTCTGAAGGTACTCCAAGAGTGGGGACCAGCATGCCTGTCTGGGTCCAGCTCAAGCTCCATTCCATGAATCCCCTCCTGTGTCAGCTAAGGATGTGGACCTATCTAGAATTCCGGCTGAATATGTGAATCTCCTTGAGGTTTTCAATAAAAGAAAGGCCATCACCCTGACCCCACACTGGCCATACTACTGTGCCATAGACCTCCTACCTGCCACTAGTTCTCTCCAGGCTGGTCCTTTTCCCTTTCTCATCCTGAAACGGTGGCCATGGAGGAATACATTAAGGAGGCATTGAGCATGGGGTTTTTCCGTCCGTCAACCTCGCCGGTAGGAGCGGGCTTCTTTTTTGTGAGCAAGAAAGATGGCAAACTCCGTCCCTGCATCGATTATCGGCCCCTGAACAACATCACTGTGAAGAACCGTTACCCTCTTCCCTTGCTGGCGTCTGCATTTGAACATCTCCAGGGAAAAACAATATTTTCCAAAATTGATCTGCGCAATGCTTACAATCTGAATCACATAAGAGAAGGGGATGAGTGGAAAACGGCTTTCAGCACCTCTAATGGCCACTTTGAATACCTGCTGTATCCAGGCCTTGGTTAACAATGTGCTCAGGGACATGTTGAACCAGTTTGTGTATTTAGATGACATCCTTGTCTATTCCCACTCTCATCAGGAGCACGTCCAAAATATCTGGAGAGTACTTAGACGCCTTATTGAAAATAACCTGTACGCCAAGCCCGAAAAATGTGAATTCCATAAAGACCAGGTGTCATTTTTGGGCTATAGACTTACCCCATCCAGTGTTCAAATGGACTCTAGTAAAGTTCAGGCAGTTGTAGAGTGGCCCAAACCGTCTACAGTCAAACAAATACAGCACTTCAAGGGGTTTGCAAACTTATATCGTCGTTTCATCCGGAATTTCAGCTCAATCGCAGCTCCAATTAATGCACTCACCAAGAAGACTTTGGCAGGACGATGCCGACCAAGCATTTTCAGAGCTAAAGCGACGTTTCACCACTGCCCCGCTGCTGCAACACCCAGACCCATCTCAGCCATTCATTGTCGAGGTGGATGCATCCGATGTAGGAATTGGAGCTGTCCTCTCTCAGCGCTTGACTGCGGATAGCCAGCTGCACCCTTGTGCCTTTCTTTCCCATCGCTTGACTCTGGCCGAGAGGAATTACGACGTTGGGAACCGGGAACTTCTGGCTGTCAAGGAGGCCCTGGAGGAATGGCGACACTGGCTGGAGGAGGCAGAGCATCCATTCTTGGTTTGGATAGATCACAAAATCAGGATGCTAGGAGACTCACCTCTCGCCAAGCCCGGTGGCCTCTCTTCACACAGCTCAGTTTCATCCTCACCTATTCTCCCAGCAGCAAGAATACAAAGGCCAACGCTTTCTCCCGGCAGTTCGACGGATCTGAGGACAATGCCGATCCAGAGCCCATTCTACCTCGCGCATGTATCGCTGCTCCGGTGATCTGGGGAATAGAGGCAGAGGTGAGGGCCGCCCAGCAACCAGATCCAGGCCCGGATGGGGGACCTCCCAACCGGCTGCTTGTCCCTGCTGCGGTGCGTTCCAAAGTGTTGGAATGGGGTCACTCCTCCCATCTGGCTGGACATCCGGGAATTCAATGGACTCAGGGGTTTATAAAGAGACAATTTTGGTGGCCATCTATGTCGCAGGATGTCCACGACTTTTTATCTGCCTGTCCCACCTGTGCTCGGAACAAGACATCACACCAGCATCCTGCGGGTTTGTTATGTCCACTGCCTGTGCCCCACCGCCCCTGGACCCACCTCTCAGTAGACTTCATCACTGGTCTACCACCGTCTAATGAAAACACCACCATTTTGGTAGTTGTGGATCTATTTTCCAAGGCTGCTCACTTCATTGCCCTCCCCAAGCTCCCATCGGCTCGTGAGACTGCCACACTCATGGTTCAACATGTGTTCAGACTCCTTGGCTTTCTTCAAGACATAGTGTCTGATCACGGACCACAGTTCACTTCCCGCTTTTGGAAGGCTTTCTGCTCTCTTGTAGGAGCCATGGCCAGTCTCTCGTCTGGCTTCCATCCCTAATCTAATGTCCAGATTGAGAGAGTGAACCAGGAATTGGAGACAACCCTGCGCTGTCTTGCCTCTTCCAACCCCATGTCCTGGCGCTCCCAATTGGTTTGGGCAGAGATCACCCACAATAACCTCCAGAAGTCCTCCACCAGTATGTCTCCCATTGAATGCCAGAAGGGATTCCAGCCCTCACCCTTCCCTGATCAGGAGATCGACGTAGGAGTTTCAGTTGCTGAACAGCTGATCCAGTGCTAACCGGAAATTGGCACTGTGCAACGTGGGACTGTTTGTAGTGGAAAAGGCTGTTAACAAGGTGTCCTGTAGATTGTGTCTACCAGCATCACTGAAGATCCACCCAATATTCCATGTTTCCCCAGCTCAAGTCAGTTACTACCTCTCCCCTGGCTCCAGTCACGCCCCCTCCCCTTCCTCCCCGCCTGGTAGATGGTTCCCTTGTCTATACTATGCGGTGCCTCCTGGCATCTCGCCGGGTACATGGTAAGGTCCAGTACCTTGTGGACTGGGAAGGGTATGGCCCAGGAGAATGTATTTGGATCCCGGTGAAGGACATCTTGGACAAGTGGCTGATCCGGGACTTCCAGTGGACACACGTCTGTGGCGCCTCAGGGGCTGCGCTTAGAGAGGAAGGCCTTGTCACAACCATGGATTCGCCAGCGCAGTAGATATGGCAATTGCACTTGTGAATTTGCATGTGTCAACCAATTATTTAATCGTGATAGTATTTAACTCCATATTTGTCGTCGTAGTGCTTGTCGAAACTTGGACAGAGCACAGCAATGCTTCGGTGCCTGTTTGCTTTTGGCCTTCCTTGAGAAATTGGACTTTTCAGTCAACTTACTTTGAAGACTAACGATATTCATTTAATGTTTAGATTTTCTTTTCAGCCGCAGTATAGGCTTCATTTCCCATTTGAGAGTTTTAGTTAACAGCCCTGTTTGGCCTAGTGTTTGTTTATTTTCCCTTTAAAACTGTTCGCAATAAAGTTTGTGAACTATCGACGTGTGTGTCTCTCACTCCGCACTTGGGCCATATCCGAACCTGGTAACAGTGCAAATGTAGTAATTTATAATAAATATTATGTACAACAGGATAGTCAATATAACATAGAAATATAGTTGTGTCAACTTGAATTAAACAGTCTGATGCCCTGGTGGAAAAAACTGTCCCGGAGACTGTTGGTCCTGGCTTTTATGCTGTGGTACAGTTTCCTAGATGGTAGCATCTGGAACAGTTTGTGGTTGGGGTGACTCGGGTCTCCAATGATACTTCGGGCCCTTTTTAACACACCTGTCTTTGTAAATGTCCTGAATAGTGGGAAGTTCACATCTACAGATGCGCTGGGCTGTCCGAACCACTCTCTGCAGAGTCCTGCGATTGAGGGAAGTACAGTTCCCATACCAGGGAGTGATGCAGCCAGTCAGGATGTTCTCAATTGTGCCCCTACAGAAAGTTCTTAGAATTTGGAAGGCCATACAAAACTTCTGAGGTGAAAGAGGCACTTTTGAGCCTTTTTACATCATACAGTCAGTATGTACAGATCACATGAGATCCTTGGTGATGTTTATGTCGAGGAATTTAAAGCTGTTCACCCTCTCAATCCTAAATCCATTGATGTCTATAGGGGTTAGCCTGTCTCCATTCTTCCTGTAGTCCACAACCCTTGTTTTCGCGACATTGAGGGAGAGGTTGTTTTCTTGACACCACTGTGCCATGGTGATGACTTCTTCTCTGTAGGCTGCCTCATTATTATCGGAGATTAGGCCAATCAATGTAGAATCTTCAGCAAATTTAATTAACAGATTGGATCTGTGGATGGCAACACAGTCGTGAGTATACAGAGAGTAAAGGAGGGGGTTAGTACACAGCCCTGAGGGGCACCTGTGTTGAGGGGCAGAGGTGAGGGAGCCCACTCTTGCCACCTGTCGGCGACCTGAAAGGAAGTCCAGGATCTAGCTACAGAAGGCAGTGTGAAGGCCAAGGCCTCTGAGCTTCTTCTCAAGCCCGGAGGGAATTATGGTGTTGAATGCTGAACTGTAGTTCAAGAACAGCATTCTCACATAAGCAACCCTCTTCTCCCGATGTGTAAGGACGGTGTGTAGAGCTGTGGTTATTGCATCGTCTCTCGATCGGTTGTCAGTAGGCGAACTGTAGGGGGTCCAGTGTGGATGGCAACATGCAGCAGATGTATTCCTTGACCAGCCTCTCAAAGCACTTGCTTATTATTGAGGTGAATGCGACAGGACACCAATTGTTCAGACGTTACCTCCTTGACAATGAATAAGATATCACAGTATGGATGAAAAGAAGGCAAATTATTAACCAGGTTGGGATATTAGTTGAACATCAGAAGGGATGACAGACAAGTATTCAACTAAGCAGAGTCTGTCTTGGGCTTTCAACTGTCACTCATATTGATGAGCAATTTAGATGGTAACTTAATGGGCACATATGCAATTTTGCTGAAAACATAAGGATAAGTGAGATGTAGAAAGTACTCATGGAAGTAATAAATTATTCTTTTAGACAAGAAACAGGAATGGTGGCATTTCAAACAGTGGAAGACTAGATAATGTGGAGGCTCCAAAGAAGTCCCACATACAGATTTAAACAGCTAGTAATCAGAAAACTGAATAGGATGGAGTAGAGGTGAAAGGTCTTGGCTGGAAATGTCAACTGTTTCCCTCCAATTTCTCTCTACAGATGCTGCCTGATCTGCTGGATTCCTGCTGCACTTTGTACATTACTCAACATGAATGGAATGCCGAACAGGTGTGAATGTTCTAATATAGGACTAAGCCAGCAACAGGAAAACAGTACTAAAAAGAGAACCATCAAAATATTCAGCCTATAAAATTCAAACAATATTCAGCAATGTTAGTAAACATGGACTCAAGTAGGTCACACAGCCAAGGTATACTGTTTGGAAATATATATGTCCATGCTACCCTTCTATGCAACTGCATACTTCCAACAAACATGCTGCTGGTTTAACTTGAACTGTGATCTTAAACTGTTACATTAAATACAGTATATAAATATATTGTCCATAAATATCAGATTGCTTGCCCTGCCACATCAACCAGCTCAAACATCCTCGGTAAAGACAGCTCCAAGCTGCTCATTAGGCTTTTGGCAGTGGAGTCCTCTCTCACTGGCAAACTCACTGGGCCACTTCAACAGCCAATGAAACCACACCCCAATCAGAACAGACTTCCAAAGCTACCAAACAGCTCGAATGTTTGTGACTGTCGCAAAATCAAAAAACACAGGATAAGATGTTAATATTCCTTGTGCCAATGGGTCATGAGCACTAGCTCGAGACTGCCTTGATGTTGGAAGTGGCACAGAATAGGCATGCAGGGGTTTTCAAGTGGCTACCCTCCTTCCCTGATGTCTCACTGATTAGCCCACTACATCTCCGGAAGGCTCGACGAAAACTTCTGGTGTCCCAGATTCACTCCCTGTTGTGGCTTCACACTCTCTTGATGCTATCTTGGAGCCCAGGTCTTTTCGCTTCATCCAAAGTTAGTGACTGCTTCTTTCTGACATCTCTGATGTGTCTCTGATGGTTTGACGTAGAGTTTGACCATGGATCCCTAGCTCCTTCAGCAATTTGATGGTGGATGAGGCTATAAATCTCCTACAACCTACTTCCACAGGAGAAACTTTGGTTTTCCAGCCCCATCGCTGAGCTTCAGGTACTAGATCTGCACAGCATAGCCTCTTATGCTCATATGATTCAACCACTGAATCCTCCAACAGGACTGAGTTCCACGATGTAGACGATCTGTAATGAATTGGACCAGGGAATCAAGTCTGGCCTAAGATTGGTGGTAGCATTTTCTGGTGGAAAGCTGAGTTGCTTATTGACATTCACCAGCATTTCCCAGTCATGTGCTATGTTCATTTGTCCTGTTTTGTCTTGGGAGGGAGATTAGTTGGCCTTTTCTCTCCTTCCTGAACGAATGCTGCTGATGTCAGAGTGTTAGTCGTTCTAGGCAGCAAGGAGTTGGTTGCTATCCTCTCGGTCTCTATTGCCATTGCCAGACGCTACAAGTCCTGGTTGTAACACCACATATATCTGCCTTGTGTAATCCAATCACAAGCAAGAGAAAGTCTACAGATGCTGGAAATCCAAGCAACACACACAAAATACTGGAGGAACTCAGCAGGCCAGGCAGCATCTATGGAATAAAGTACAGTCAATGTTTTGAACCAAGATCTTTGGAAGGGTCCTGCTGAAGGGTCTCAGCCTGAAACATTGACTACTTTTTTTCCATAGATGGTGCCTGGCCTGCTGAGTTCCTCCAGCATTTTGTGTCTGCCTTGTGTGAGGCTGGTTTTGCAGCTTGCTAGAATATACTTGAGGGCTGCCAGAATTGGACACGGGGAACAAGTTGGATCCTCATCAAACCACTGGTGGAGGTTTTTTTTGGTGAGGGCAGCACATCATAAGTATCTCTGATGAGAAAGCTAAGTCTGTTTGCTCCCATCTTCCATATGTTGTTCCTCCTTTCAATGCTTTCCCACCACATCTATTGCCCTTTGCTTAGCCAGGGAGACTGCCTTTGAACTTCTGACTCTTCTTGTCATCACACTTCCTTGACAACCATCTTCCTTAGCTCTGGGACTGTGGCCTTGTGCCAGGTGGGTCCACTTGCTGCCAGAGCAAAGCCGCTCCTGTCCTGTTGGACTTGCCCCACAATTTCTCTGTGCCCAAGGGCTGCTGTTGCTTGCTGCACCACATCAGCTGATGGTCTTGTCATGAGAGTCTTTGAGTGTCATCTGTAAATGCAACTTAAAACACTTGAATTCCTCTGTAACGCCAGTAAAAGGTAGTTCAGGGACTCCTTTACCATAGAAACTGATGTTACTGAAACACCTTGAGATACCGAGTCATTTCTTTGTGAATGATGTGATGGTTCACTCGAGCTTCTTCATGGTTGTTAGTGTGACCTCATAGATAGTGTGTGGCTACATCACCTGGGGTAGGAGACCAAACTGTGAGCACTAGAGCTTTAGTTTTCCAGGCAGCATGGTCTTGTCAATGGTATCCAGGCCTTTGGCAATGTGTTGCTTTAGTTGCTGCACCTGCTCTTTGTCCATGAGGCTAGGGTTGTACCATCTACCCAGGCTTTTGACAGGCTGTTCAGACACTATTAGAATTGGATCATCACTGATGAAGAACTTTGTCTTTCAGTCTTCCTTTGACTATGGAGATGCTTCGTGACTGCTGGGTTTGATTTTCATTCTGGCCCACTTGCTGTTTTCCTGCAGCTTTCCAAGTAGTCGCTTGGTGCATGCTGAAGTAGTGGTCAGTGTTGTTATATCATCCAGGTATGTCCTAATAGGGAGGAAGATGAAGTCCAGCACTTGTCCTTTTTCCACCTACCACCCATCTTGAAGCCCTGATAATGACCTCCATGGCCACTGTGAAGGCCAGGGGTGATACAGTGCAACCTGCCATAATGTCTACTTCTAGTCTCTGTCCTGTTGTGGTAAAATCTACTGTTGTGAAGCACAATTGTGGTCTTGCAGGTACAACTTCACCAGTGTTGTGATGGGCTCTGGTATCTGGAAGAAGTCAAATGCTTCCCAGAGTGGTGCATGGGGAATTGAGCTGAATGCATTGGTGAGGCCCAGGAAGACCAGAGATTTCTTTTGTTCTTCCTAGCTGCCTGAATCTGGTGTCATATCATGTGTGTATGTTCCAAACACTCAAAAACCCTGGAATTCCTGTTTCTGCACAGATGTATCAATGGCAAACATTTAGGAATTAGAATTAACTATAAGATATTCATGTCAAAAAACACAAACACAAAAATAAAATATATTAAAATTCACTCAATTAACACCAAATATGCAAGTTCTGATGAAGGAGCTCATTCTGAAATGTCAACTGTTTATACCTTTCCATAGATGCTGTCTGACCTGCTGAGTTCCTCCAGCATTTTGTATGTGCTGTTCTGGATTTCCAGTATCTGCAGAATCTCGTGTTTCAGATATGCACATTACCTTGTACACATTCTTCTCTCTCAGAGTGCAAGTGCCAAGCAAACTGCGGGAGCTTGTTCTGTATATGTAATTGGCCTCAGTATTTCAGTATGCTTACATGCAAGTCCACAACACCCTTTTTATCTTTCTGGGCTCTTAGCCATCTGTACATTTCTACCCTTCTCATCATTGCATTCTCAGCTGTTTTTGGTAATGATGTAATCATTTATACTGCTAGCAGCCAAATAAATAACAAATATTGTATTTACAGCAATTCCAACTTTATGTCCAAAATAAATTATGTTACTGAAGGAAACAGTAGGTCAAATGAATAAAAGCTTGGTTAAACAGAGCAACACACATAAAAGTTGCTGATGAACGCAGCAGGCCAGGCAGCATCTCTAGGAAGAGGTACAGTCGACATTTCAGGCTGAGACCCTTCGTCAGGACTAACTGAAGGAAGAGTGAGTAAGGGATTTGAAAGTTGGAGGGGGAGGGGGAGATCCAAAATGATAGGAGAAGACAGGAGGGGGAGAGATGGAGCCAAGAGCTGGACAGGTGATAGGCAAAAAGGATACGAGAGGATCATGGGACAGGAGGTCCGGGAAGAAAGACAAGGGGGGGGGGACCCAGAGGATTGGCAAGGGGTATATTCAGAGGGACAGAGGGAGAAAAAGGAGAGTGAGAGAAAGAATGTGTGTATAAAAATAAGTAACAGATGGGGTACGAGGGGGAGGTGCGGCATTAGTGGAAGTTAGAGAAGTCGATGTTCATGCCATCAGGTTGGAGGCTACCCAGACGGAATATAAGGTGTTGTTCCTCCAACCTGAGTGTGGCTTCATCTTTACAGTAGAGGAGGCCGTGGATAGACATGTCAGAATGGGAATGGGATGTGGAATTAAAATGTGTGGCCACTGGGAGATCCTGCTTTCTCTGGCGGACAGAGCGTAGGTGTTCAGCAAAGCGGTCTCCCAGTCTGCGTTGGGTCTCACCAATATATAGAAGGCCACATCGCACATCGGGAGCACCGGACACAGTATATCACCCCAGCCGACTCACAGGTGAAGTGTTGCCTCACCTGGAAGGACTGTTTGGGGCCCTGAATGGTGGTAAGGGAGGAAGTGTAAGGGCATGTGTAGCACTTGTTCCGCTTACACGGATAAGTGCCAGGAGGGAGATCAGTGGGGAGGGATGGGGGGGACGAATGGACAAGGGAGTTGCGTAGGGAGCGATCCCTGCGGAATGCAGAGGGGGGGGGCTGGAAAGATGTGCTTAGAGGTGGGATCCCGTTGGAGGTGGCGGAAGTTACGGAGAATAATATGTTGGACCCGGAGGCTGGTGGGGTGTAGGTGAGGACCAGGGAACCCTATTCCCAGTGGGGTGGCGGGAGGATGGAGTGAGAGCAGATGTACGTGAAATGGGGGAGATGCGTTTAAGAGCAGAGTTGATAGTGGACGTAGGGAGCGATCCCTGCGGAATGCAGGGGGGGGGAGGGAACTCCCTTGTCCATTTGTCCCCCCCATCCCTCCCCACTGATCTCCCTCCTGGCACTTATCCGTGTAAGCGGAACAAGTGCTACACATGCCCTTACACTTCCTCCCTTATCACCATTCAGGGCCCCAAACAGTCCTTCCAGGTGAGGCAACACTTCACTTGTGAGTCGGCTGGTGTGATATACTATGTCCGGTGCTCCCGATGTGGCCTTCTATATATTGGCGAGACCCGACGCAGACTGGGAGACCGCTTTGCTGAACACCTACGCTCTGTCCGCCAGAGAAAGCAGGATCTTCCAGTGGCCACATATTTTAATTCCACATCCCATTCCCATTCTGACATGTCTATCCACGGCCTCCTCTACTGTAAAGATGAAGCCACACTCAGATTGGAGGAACAACACCTTGTATTCCGTCTGGTTAGCCTCCAACCTGATGGCATGAACATCGACTTCTCTAACTTCCGCTAATGCCCCACCTCCCCCTTGTACCCCATCTGTTACTTATTTTTATACACACATTCTTTCTCTCACTCTCCTTTTTCTCCCTCTGTCCCTCTGAATATACCCCTTGCCCATCCTCTGGGTCCCCCCCCCCCCGTCTTTCTTCCCGGACCTCCTGTCCCATGATCCTCTCGTATCCCTTTTGCCTATCACCTGTCCAGCTCTTGGCTCCGTCCTTCCCCCTCCTGTCTTCTCCTATCATTTTGGATCTCCTCCTCCCCCTCCAACTTTCAAATCCCTTACTCACTCTTCCTTCAGTTAGTCCTGACGAAGGGTCTCGGCCTGAAACGTCGACTGCACCTCTTCCTAGAGATGCTGCCTGGCCTGCTGCGTTCACCAGCAACTTTTATGTGTGTTGCTTGAATTTCCAGCATCTGCAGAATTCCTGTTGTTTGGTTAAACAGAGATTATATAAAGTGTAGAGCCAGTAAGTAAATTGTGGAGTTTAGGGCCCGGACAAATGAAGCAACAGCTCAAGGTACTGGTGCTTGGGTAGTCTTGGGGAAAATCGGAGATAATCTAGGTTTGAGCCATAAGCACAGAGATAAAACAGGGGCAATTTTATTTGATATTATATACATAGAATCAATTAGTTTTGATACTAGAATGGTTAAAAGCTCCAGAGTGTGAATTGCCTGGTATAGCCCAGAAAAGGCCAAAAACAGATCTAGAATCAGTAACCAGGAGCTATGTTTGTACAGGGACTGTAAACAACAGCTTCACTCTTCTCGATATTTCACTAGAGGAATTGAATATACTAATACAACACCCAGACAAGAGCTTGTGTAATGTGAACAACCATTTAGACTTCAGTCCTCTGCTGACAGACTCTGCTTTCATGCATAACTGAAATGACATCAGAAGCAAAATACTTGGATCACTGGCACCAGCACCATTACTGGTGAGTATGTGCAGAAGGATAGAGTTCAGATTGGTTTCTACATCGGCGTCATAGTGAAGCATGTTGCCTTCCTGACTGAAGATTTAAATGCACAGATTTTTGGAATAGAAGGAAAAAATTATGTTCTGCTCTCTTTTGCATTTGAAAGGGTCTGTTCTTGTTCATTTTTTTATATCTATCAAATCCCCTTTCCTTCTTGAACTATCTTCCAATAAAACCACTTGAGATGCAACACCAGCCCTTTACCACCTTCTCCCTTCTCAGTAATGAAATCATTTTGCCCTTTAATCTTTCTTGCCTTCCACCCAACCATTCATATTACTTTATCTTCTCACTTCCTTAGCAGATTAGAACTTGCTGATTGCAGAGTTTTCCATTTTAATGAAAGGACATTAACTTGATATATCAATGCTATTCATTCCTACACAGATGTTGCTTGACCTGGAGCATTTCCTACAGCTAGTACTTTGCATCTGCATAGATAACCACTTAAATCATCAATTAAAAAGTAACTGAACCGTTTTCATTACTCAAATATGGAATTTATTGTAAATAAATATGGCATCTATACAAACTTTTTTTCTCCAAAGTAATCAAGGCATCAAGCGTTATTTATAATGACTACTGTATGATTTACTTTGAATTCGTAGAACCATCCTTCGGGCATAAAAGTCTCTGTATTCATCAGGAAGTTCTTCTAGAGTTTTTAAGGCTCGGTCTAAAATCTGCATTGCCCTCGAGGCTGCTGTGGGATCCTTGTTTCCATAGGTGTCTGTTTTATCATAGCAGTCTGCTGGAAGGTGTTTCCAAAATACATTCACACCCACCCCAAACTCTTTAGCCAGGGTGTTATGAAACCACAATGCTGTGAAGGATAAACAGGAACTTAGGCAATTGCTTAGGATGTTCCTACAAAATATTTTATACGACATAGGTGTTTCAAGCACGTTAAACTTGAATAGATCAAAATAATATTCAATACAACTTATTTTAAGACAATTATAAATTTGTCATATTGAGCCTCTGTTATTTAATTTGTGTAAAATCTAGTGGGCTAACAGTTTACATTCTGTGGCCAAAGATGGAAGTTGGTTATTCCAACAAACCCATAGAGTGCCTGATCAAAATGGGTACATGCACTATGAACTAAACCCAAAAGCAACCAGCTCAGTTTCAACTTGACTTCCCAATAAAGAAAAATCTTCAAATACTATAGTGATTTGTGTCACAGTGCATGCAGTCACATCTAAGTATGGCTGAACATCAACAAATTGTAAAAATATTTATTGTGTACTTATAATAAACAGATTATAATGTGATATTATGATATCTTTAGTATAAAATATTAATGGGTCCAATGAAGAAGAGTGAAGTCTTGTGGGTCAATTGGTTTACCCTCAGAAGAGAGAGTTAGGAACAATGTATGTAAAATTATGAGAAGGCAATATCCACTGTTAGGGTTTAAGCTAATGCACACCAGCTTCAGCATTTGATTGACCGTGTTAATTTGCACCCAACATTCCTGGTGGAAAAAAAGATCAAGACTATTAGATAAAGAGCAGTTTAATTCATGACTTGGTGTTTGACAAGTGGGAAGAAACTGCTAGGATTTTAAGTTTAATTCTTAATATGACATTTCAATTTCTGCCAATACTTACTTTCAGGCAACTTGAATCAGCAACTTTAAAAAAGGCATCCATTAGTCTTGCGAGACCATGGATCTGCACCTGAAAAGTCTTCACTCTCCAGGGTGCAGGCCTGGGCAAGGTTGTGTGGAAGATTGGCAGTTACCCATGCTGCAAGTCTCCCCTCTGCACGATACCGATGTTGTCCAAGGGGAGGGCAAGGGCCGAGAGAAGCTTGGCACCAGCGTCGTCGCAGAGCACTGTGTGGTTAAGTGCCTTGCTCAAGGACACAACACGCCGCCTTGGCTGGGGCTCAAACTCACGACCTTCAGATCGCTAGTCCAATGCCTGAACCACTTGGCCACGTGCCCAACTTAAATCAGCAATTTAAAGCCAAGGTAAAGTGAATTTTAGGGGAAATGGACCCATCACTGAAATTCGAAGAAAGCAATTAAAAAAATAATTGTGGGGCTAGCTGGAGGAGGAAAAAGATGAGAAAGCTTAGAGATTTCTACAAACAAGAAAAATGCACTATATTAAAATTGCTAAAATAGTGCAAAGATTAATTGTTTAATAGAAACATGCGTAGCCAAGGAAAAATGTTTATCCAAAGTTCAGAAATTTTCCTGTTTGGATAGTAGGAATGAGAATCAGAAGTTTTGTGCAATTCTGTAGGTTTTCACCCTCTGGCATGAATTACAGTGAGTTATGCTTACAAAATTAAAATCTATTACAATACAGATGCGTGTTGAAAGAATCGTGTAAATTAAAAAGGTGTAGTGGGTAATACATACATAACAAGGAGATAAGTAGTCAGACAAGGGGTAAATGTTAGCAGAAATATTGTTAAATTTAGTTGATTCTTTTCTAAATAGTCCTAAAAAAATCCTTCACCTCCACCTAAGAAAGACAGCTGGTCTTAGTTTAAAGACTGTACTTTTGACAGTGCAGCATTCCAACAGTACTGGACTAAAGCGTCACACTAAATTTTATTCTCAGGCTTCTGAAGTAAGGTAAACGCATGAGCTTTTGAAACAAATGTGACAGTGCTAAAATAATGAGAAGATGCACCTTATTAAACATGATACAATATTTTGCTGGCCTATTATTTGTTCTATTGGATTACCTGGGATGTAAAGCACATCGCCTGGCTCTAAATGACATTCATAGTTCTGGGCTTTAGCGAATTTTGGATATTTTTCTAAATCAGGAGCATCGACATGCAAGACTTCAGATTTATCGCCTACATAGGAAAAAATACACATGATTACAGCATTCTCAAGACTACAGACACATTATATAAGTGAGAGAAGAAATTACAAGTATTATTATTAAACTTATTAAAATGCAAGTACACAAAAGGATTGATTTTGACTCTCCCATGTGTTTTACTTTTGTTACTGCAACCAAAAACAATCTCTGAATTGCATGGATATTATTAGCAAGACTTGGGGTGCCTTCTGGGAAGATTAAAAAAAATAAGGTGCGTGTAGGTTAAGAAACCTGCAAGGAAGAAATTTGTTTTGTTTTATGTCGAATGTCTATTTTACTACAACTACATCTTTAACGCTTATTGATATAGCTTTCTCCAATAGTTGTGAAGCTGATCTTATTTCTATTAGTATCTTTACTTTTAAAGGAGTTCACAATATAATGTATCATTTCCCTTCCCTTTGAATACCATTGTTTTGGTATGTTCATTTCTTTATTGTTTGTTGATTTAATATGGCAAAGTTCTGATGAAATAGAAACATAGAAAACCTACAGCACAATACAGGCTTGGTTGTGTTTATTGAAATATCTTAAAGGTATTACCCCCTAAATTACTATATTTTATCAGTGATTTAAAACAAAATTTATCTGAAAAACCTTACACAATAGATCACAGACCTGAATCATTCAGGCTCATCAGCATGCTGATCTATGTTCAAACTGACTTAGCTCCATATTCCCAAGTATGCTTCTCATGCAAATATTCACCAATCCCAGTTTTTAAATTTATTTAGTTTGTAGACAATTAATTGCTGTATGGGAGACTTCCACTCCAGTATGGAAAAGCATACAGATTTGACTCCTAAATGTGACAGTGTGGTGAGCAAGGGAAATTTTAGTGATAAAAGTGGTGATAGTGCTATTGGGAAAGAGTGGTGAGGCTTCCAGTGCTTCCAATTGATAATTCTCCACTACGTGGTACACTTAAATAAAAATATACATTTTTCTAAATTAATTTCTTCACCAACAGCTACTTTCTTTTAAAGAGAGTGATAATTGTCAATTAAAATATAGAAGGTGGCATGTGAACAGGCTATAGTTCCTACTATAAAATTCACCTGTCAGATATAAATAAGGTGCATCTCGAGGGCTAAACAGCAGCACTCGCTTCCTTCCTGTCACTTGGATTAGGAAGTTATCCATAACCTGTAGAAGAAAATAAATTGCAATTCATTTCTTCAAGATTCATATTTAACATTATAACAAAAGAAGTGTTGTTTTGTAGAGTCAGCTGCTTATTGAGTTCCCAGTTATATTCTACACTTAGCAGTGGCAGAGTAAGCTCTTCATAGAGAATTGCTTTATACTTCCTATCAGGCTATTTTCTAAGATGAAACAAAAGTTTGCTGGTGAGAAATGAAAACATCTAACCCCATAGACCTATATGGGTACTAGCAAGTAGTGAGAAGACGTCCTTTTGTAAGCCAAGTACCATATTCCCTATGATATAGGAGGAGGTTACTTCTGCCCATCAAGACAAAACCAGAAAGGAACAATCTGAATCTTCACTACTTTCCCATATAACCTATTCTCACTTCATTCCAATCAATCCACCCCTCTCCCCAGATTCTACTTACTGCAGGATGTAGATGAGTGGTAGAAATTGAGAAGTTGATACAAATAAGATGCGGCAACTAATTTAGTTAAAGAGCTGGGTATCAAATAACTCCAGCAAACATCTAAAATTTGGGGTAGATAGCAAGACAGTTGTTTGAGTATAATTGGCATCTGGTAAAGAAACATTAAAACACAAGTCTCAAAGAGACAAGCAACAGATGGATAAAGCCCAGGTACACGAGAAAAAAGAGAATCTTGTAAGAAAATGAAAAAAAAATCCAAATGATATACAATAAAGGACACAATTGCATATTAATTATCAAATATGAAGTGAAATTGGTGAAGTGAGTTTTATTTGAGACAACAAAGAGAAGTACAAGCAGAATGCCCATTGTTAGAGTGGACCCGGGTTAAGAGTGGGAGGCTCAGGCTCAACAGGCAGAAGTTTTGAATAAGAATCAGAATTGGCTTGCCCACAAAAGGCAGAAGGCGGTAGCAGATAGGGCACATTCTGCCTGGAGGTCAGTGACCAGGGATGTTTCCCAAGAATGTGTTCTGGGAATCATACATTTGTGATTTTTATAAATGACTTGGATGATGAAGTGGAAGGTTGGGTTATTAAATCTGCAGACGACGAGAAGGTAGGTGGTGTTGTGGATAGTATATTAGATTGTTGAAGGTTACAGCGGTATATTAACAGGATACAGAGCTGGGCTAAGAAGTGGCAGATGGAGTTCAACCTGGAAAAGTGTGAACTGATTCACATGGGAAGATCACATTTGAAGGCTGAATAGATGGCCAACGGCAGAGTTCTTAGCGGTGTGCAGGAATGGAGGGGTCTTTCGGTCCACATCCATCGATCCCTCAAAACTGCCACACAAGTTAATAGAGTGGTTAAGAAGGCATATGGTGTGTTGACCTTCATTAATCTGGGGACTAAGTTCAAGAGCTGCAAGGTATTGTTGCAGCTCTAAAAAAAACCCTGTTTCAACCACTCTTAGAATATTGTATTCAGTTCTGTTCACCTCATTATAGGAAGGATGTGCAAGGTTTAGAGGGGGTGCAGAGGAGATTTACCAGGATGCTGCCTGCATTAGACAGCATGTCTTATGAGGATAGATTGAGTGAGCTAGGGTTTTTCTTTTTCAAAGAGGAGATTGACAGGTGACTTGATAGGGATGTATAAGTTGCATACATTGAGTGAACAGCCAGAAGCTTCCTCAGTGCAGAAATCACTTAACATGAGGGGTGTAAAGCAAATGACTAAATATAGTATGGGGCTGAAGCAGAAGGATTGTGTAGTAGTTGAACTGTGAAGGTAGCAGGATAGATAGACAAAGCAAATAGGAAGCCTGTTTTATGAACTGAAACATAAAACTCACATGTGAAAACTTAATAAAACACAAGTTAGACCACATCTTGAACACACTTTTGATCATCTCAGCACAGATAGGATGTGATTTCAGCATGTCCAAATAGACACAAATATCTGCAAGTTTGCCTCCAAATCATATGCTGCCCTCTGTTGGAAATTTGTTAACATTCCTTCATAATTGTTGGGTGCAAATCCTGGAATTTTGTGCAAAACATTCACCAAACATAATATGCTGGCTTCACAGGGCTATATCTTTTTCATCAACTAATAAACAGTTAATAGAAGTTTTATATATTGTATTATTCACAGCAGATACATCTTTAATTAGTATCAAGGCTACATACATCATAATGAGTCCAGAGCTGAAGGCCTGGTGAGCTAATTCGAAAAACACTGGAGAAAAATTGTTCCTTGTCAAAGAATTCTGGGATTTTGATGTCCTCAGCCAGAGTTGGGAATTGTTTTGTGATATCTGCAACATCCTGTTTTAAAAGTTAAAGGCATTTGTCATTAGCTACTGCTTTGATACAAAATTATGAGAATTGTTAATTTATTTCACAAATTTTGAAATACCATTCCAAGCCAGCAGTTTGAAGTAAACACTTATAATCAAAAATCAATTATTTATATATCAATGTAAACAATTACAGCTGACTGTTATTTGATGAGTGCTTCAGTTATTTTAAAAACCATAGGTGTTTTTAAGAGATTAAAATAAAATTGGAAACAATATTAGTGGTTTTAACATTGTTGAAGTAACAGAACAAATGTTGCAACAGAAGGTTTCAACAGTTCTGTTAGAAAAGTGGAAAGTAATGTAACACACTTGTCAATCAGTATACACTCACAACTGTATGGCCAGATCCTGTTCTAACTCCATCCACAAGTTTACAGATGATACGACCACAGTAGGTCATACCTTAAATAACAATGAGTCACAGTACAGGAAAGAGATAGGGAGCTGATGATATAGTGTCATGACAACCCCCTTTCCCTCAACATTGGCAAAACAAAAAACTTGGTCATTGATTTCAGGAAAGGGGACAGTGAATATGTTCCCGTTTACATCAACACTGTTGAGGTTGAGAGAGTTGACAGCTTTGTGTTCCTGGGAGTGAACATCACCAACAGCTTGCCCTGGTTCAACTATGTAGACATCATGCCCAAGTGAGCTCAGCAGTGCCTCCACTTCCTCAGGAGGTTAAATAAATTTGGCATGTCCCCTCTGGCCCTCACCAATTTTTAATCGATGCACCATAAAAAGCATTCTATCTGGATGCATCACAGCTTTATATGGCAACTGCTCTTCCTGTGATCACAAGAAGCTGCAGTGAGTTGTGAATGCAACTCAGTACAGTATGGACACCAGCCTCCCCTCCATGGACTATGTCTACACTTCTTGCTGCCTCAGTAAATAAGCCAGTGCAATTAAAGACCCACCCACCCTGAACACTCTATTCTCCCCTCACCTGCTGGGCAGAAGGTACAAAAGCCTGAAGGAGTGTACCACCAGGCTTAAGGAAAGCTTCTGCCCTACTGTTACAAGGCTATTAAATGGTTCTTGAGTATGATAAAATGGACTTTTGACTTCACAATTCACCTCATGACCCTGCACTGTATTTTTATTGTAACTGTAATACCTTACTGTACATTATGTTATTATTTTACCTCAATGCACTGTTGTAATGAACTGATTTGTATGAATGGTATGCAATGCAAGATTTTTCACTGCATCTTGGTACATGTGACAATGATAATCCATTTTATCAATTTAAAAATCATTTAAATTTTGTTTTTACACAAGTTCACATTTCTTACCAGATATTTAAATTTTTATCAAGACTCACCTGCAAAAAAAATTTGGCTAATTGATTTTTCCCCTCTGGCCATTGAATCCTTTACTTTTTCAAGGCCTTGGGGATAATAATTTGAAGTTAATAATAAAGTTAATATTCAATCTCATAATTATATTGCACACTTTCTGAATCCTTATGATGAACTAAAATGTAATTGTTTGAAATATTATGATAATTACTAGATATTTCCTGATGAGAAGCAGATATCTTTTATAATAGAGAAATGTGAAATGTGGAAGTATTTGCTTTGTGTTTGTGCATCTTTTACTAACAGATTAATTATCTCTGTCTTTTGAGAACTTATCAGTTGTTTAGTCCAATTAATGTATTTGAACTTGATTCAAAGGAATACTAATTATCTGCACAGCACACTGGATTGTTTACAAACATTTACACTAAACTGTACAACAAGCTTCTTTTAATAACATATGGTCGAAACAAGATAGCACTAATTTCAATTGGCAGTCTTTATTTTTTTCCAATTGAAAGTGGAAATTTATCCTGCTATCTTATCAGGATAAGAAGATGAAGGTGGTTACAGCACCAATCGCTGAATGAACATTAAATGGTTTACAACATCAGAGTACTATCAAGGGCTCCACAATCACAATCAGCATTGCTGTAGGACAACATCAGTAGCATTCAGTATCTATTCAGATAGCTGGATAGTGTAACCTGACACTATTTTAACTAGGTAGGATCTCTCACCACTGCAATATTTGTAACAAAAAATAGCCTGCAAGCACTTTCAGGCTGACAGCATTGCGGTAAGTGTAGGATAAGTTAAAATACCACCAGATGACACAAATACAAACAGAAGAGGAAGTTATATTAAAAAATACAACATAAAGGTTTAGGGATCACATGCTGCAAAATATTTAACTTTTTAATTCACTTACCTTACGTGGGTCTACTCCTAATGACCGCAAGTAATACTTTTCATCCTGAACACAACACAGTGATTACATTAGTCATAAGGGCACTCAGCTCATAAAGCTGCATAAGTAATGAAATTAATTAAAGATTTATGCATTCAAAATTATTTAAAAGTTCTGGGATAAACTGCTCTGCATTCTTGCACTTCCTAAAACTGCCCCCTGGAAAATCCTCCAAAAACTCATCAAAAACCACACATAGACCTACGAGTGGAGAGAATGAGCATAAATAAGTCCCTAGAGAGAGTGAACTAAATTTGTTTTAACTTCAACTTTATGTCTGAAATCAAATGATGCAACTTCTTGTTGGTACGCTTGTTTTTTCTTTAAAATATTTCTGCACACTTAACTGGTTAAGTAAATATGATTTCAAAAGCTGTCGATTTCTCCAAATTAAAAGTAAATTTATTATCAAAGTACATATATGTACCCATATACAATCCTGAGATTCATTTCCTTGTGGGCATTCACAGGAAATAATAGAAACACAATAGAATTAGTGAAAGACTGCACCCAACAGGTTGACAAGGAAAATGTGCAAAAAAAAACAACAAACTGTGCAACTCCAAAAAGAGAGAAAAAGAAAGATAGTAATAAATAAGTAAGCAATAAATACAGAACATGTGATGATGTGTCTTTGAAAGTGAGTCCATAGGTTGTGAGAATAGTTCAGTGATGGGGTGAGTAAGTTGAGTGAAGTAATCCCCTCTGGTTCAGGAGCCTGATGGTTGCGGGATAATAAATGTTTCTGAATCTGGTGATGCAAGTCCTGAGGCTCCTGTACCTTCTTCCTGATGGCAACAGCGAGAAGACAGTATATCCTGGATGGTGGGATCCTTGTTGATGGATGCTGTTGTCCTGTGACAGTGCTCCATGTAGATATGCTTAATGGTGGGGAGTATACCGTGATGGACTGGGCCGTATCCACCACTTTTTGTAGGATTCTCTGTCGCCGATCCTCTCCATCTCCGATGCCCTGATGAGGATTGGCTCACGGACCTCCAGTTTTCTTCTTGTGAAGTCAATAACTCGCTTCTTGGTCTTGCTGACATTGAGTGAGAGGTTGTTATTGTGGCATCATTCAGCTAGATTTCAATCCCCCTCCTATATGCTATACATTCATCCTCCTTCCGATATATTCATCACTACCTTTGATTCGGCCAATGAAAGTGGTGTCATCAGCAAACTTAAATGTGGCATTGGAGCTGTGCTCAGCCTCACAGTCATAAGTATAAAGTGTAAACTACAAAAGCTGCTTTAACCAGAGGGAATTTAAAAAAAAACAAAAAACAATTTATTGTTAGTTTTAGGCCATACTGCCAGTACCTTTCTACTTATTTTATCTCAGCTGTCTTACATTGCTACCTTATCGTCTGAAAAAGCAACTAACTTGGGATTTAAATCACCATGTATGAAGGCTACAAACAATCTGCTTGTAACTGGGGTACGTAGATCAGTTACATAATCGTTATTGACATGGCAAGTTTGAGGGGCTGTATCTGTTTCTATGACTCCAAAATACAATTTATTTCCAATTGCAGCATTGACTTCTGCAATAGATTACTTCAGTATATTTCAAGATGGCTGTAATTATACCTCAGATATGAAATACTCTGCATGAGTTTCCTCTGCTGCACGCTTCACAAAAACATCAAATGGTAAAGTTCTGCAAGCAGAAGAAAAGCACAAATTATATTTTAAATACACAATTTATAAACATCATTAAAGAAAATAATTGTTGGCCCCACAAGGATGAAGGCATGAACACTAACACAGAAGAACTTGCTATGTAGCCCGTTCCTTTCCAGCAGGAAGCTCAAACTGGCTTCTGGAAATCATGGTGCCACAATTGTCTATTAACCCACCAACCTTTTTAAAGTGCTTTTCTGGCAAGAGGGTGGTGTGACTGGTTGCAGCGGTATCTAGAGAGTCAACAAAAGGTGCTACCGTTCTACTTAACCGTACGTCTAATGATCGCAAGATCCTGCTATACGTTAAGAACTGAAAGGACCGCAGATGTAAACCATCAGCGAGTTGCTCACTGGCAGAGATAATGAAGGAGCTGTGCAACTTGCTGCTGCCTGAGTCAATGGAGGCTTATAGTCAAATAGCGAGTCGCAAGACGCTGTTGGGCATTGTTAATCTGGTACGCTGCAAGTTCAATTCACTGACTTATTGGATACAAACGGGGCGGATGGAAGGGGCCTAGTCCTTGGTCGTAGTGAGGATGAAGCCTGAAGCCATGGTGTCACCTATCTGTAGCTGCCTGGAGTGAGGATATGAAGCCATTATGCTTCACCGGGGTTGGAGTGGCACAGTGTCCAGAACAGAGTTGGAGCTGCCCTCCCAGGGTTTCGCTCAGCAGAAGACAAGCTCTGTTGTCAACTGCAGATTTTTTTAGTGGCACTCAGTGGACTCGGGCCTCAAGCTGCAGGGTCGTGTGCTTTTAAACCGCTCGGGGAAAGGCATCTAAGCCATCTGCTCTACCGGTGGCAGCGTAGCTCAGTTGTGGCGACTGAAAATTTACAATGGACCGAGGGGTCTGGACTACATATATATTTAACTGGTTGTGTTTTTACTAATATTCTTTCTATGCCTGTATATAAGAACTGGACCTCAAAGCCATGGTGTCACCTGGCGCCTTTTTTTAAAACTGATATTCTATACGGGTTTGTTGTTGACTTGTACATATCAAGCATCAAGCCGCAGCATCACGCCGGGGGGGGAGGGTTACCTGATTGTGATCTTTGTGTGCTTACTTTGCACCTTGACCCCATAGTAATTCTGTCTCTTTTGGCTGTATTCACGAGTACCCATATATGGCTAAATGACAATTAAACTTGAATTGAATTGAATAGAATAACATTCACCACTCTTAAGACTTTTTTTCCACTCTCCCTTTTCTGCATTTTGCAATAAAACCACGCTCACTGTACTAGCTGCCATTAGGCCAGAGGTGATTTCTCCTCAGTTTTCATTTTTAAATCTTTTTTATTGATTATTATTGAGATCAACAAAAAAAACATTAAAGTAATCAAGTCAACATGTCAATATGTACAATGAGGAATTAAATTACCAAATAACTGATTAACAAAGCTAAACTATATATCAATAATAAGAAGAAATAATAAGCTGTTAAGAATTTTTTTTGGAAAAAAGGAGGTAAAAAAACCCCTACTAACTAAAACAAAAAAAAAACTGCTAACAAAGAAAAACCAAAAAGAGAGAAAAAAACCGTTGGGAGCACAACCCTGGAGCTATACGCCATAAAAGCTTCCATAAAAGACAAACATCAATCCGCCAACTCAAATCCATTTAAACAAGAATCAGAAGGAAACCATCTTAATTAATTCAAATCAGGTGATAGTAGCGGACAAAAGAACCCCACCTTTTCTCAAAGTCAAATCGAGGATCAAAAGTTCGACTTCTGATTTTCTTCAAACTAAGACATAACATCACCTGAGAGAACCATTGTATCAAAGTAGGAGCAGAGGCATCTTTCCATTTCAATAAAATAGCCCTTCTGGCCAATAATGTAACAAATGCAATTACATGTTGGTCTGATATAGAAATACCATG
Organism: Mobula birostris; assembly: GCF_030028105.1. Lineage (NCBI taxonomy): Eukaryota > Metazoa > Chordata > Chondrichthyes > Myliobatiformes > Myliobatidae > Mobula > Mobula birostris. The sequence continues at coordinate 148,985,814 of NC_092375.1, read as the reverse complement.
AATATATTGAGGGATTATACCAAACAAAAATGTCAATTTATTAGGTTGTAAATTAATTTTTAAAGCTTTAGAAATTGTAGAGAAAATAGATTTCTCCTCAGTTTTAACCCAGCTTCATGCTTCTTAAATTATATTTACATTTCATTTGTTCTCATTTTTCCTCTGATTAGTTTTAGAAGTATATTAATATGGACAGCAGCAATTCTTCTAATCATTGTAAAGATCGCTCTCAGATCTTCTTAGTCTAACATTCTAAAGTATAAGCATAGTTCCAGCATTTTCCACAGCGCCAAAAACATACACAGAAGCAGAAGGGTGCAAATCAACCTGATGAGCCAGCTTTGTCATTCAAGATATCCCAGTTGATCTTTTACCTCAGTGTTGCTTTCTTTATTAAACTGCACATCCCTTGATTCACTTCATATAGAAAATAACTATGAATCACTAAACTTAATGTCTGGGCTCCAAAGCCTTGGGTTCAGAATTCGAAAGATTTGCTTTCTTCTGTAGGAAGAAACTCCTTCCCATTTAAGTTCTGTATATGCAACCTCCTATTTTGAGACTCCTCCAAGAGGACCACAACCTTGTCATGGTTTGGAGACTTGCGTGTCCCAATGACCCAGAGAAGTACGTTGGCTGGAGTCAGGGCTTTATGTTTTGGCTCTTGGTAGGGTCACCCATGCCAAACAGGTCAAAGGGTAGAGGCCGGACTAAGAGTGATCCACTGGTGAACCAAGAGGATGCTACTGACATGTTGAAGGAAGCCTTGAACACCAGCAGAGATGGAAGACTTTCACCTGCTGCCATAAATGTCAGTGGTATAAGGGGCAGTAAATATTTTGAGACTGGACAGTTCAGCAAGGGAAACATCAATCCTCCATTGACTCCCAATAAGAATTTTGTATGTTTCAATGAGATCACCTAAACTCTAGACAATATAGTATCTGAACTGCTTAATTCGGGTTTGTGTGTTAAAGCCCAGCTTCTGAACAACACCACAGTTGCTGTACTGTACTCCTTTTTCCCCCCCAAGTACATTTCTCCTAAGATACAGAGACCAGAATGTGCACAATTTTACAGGTGTGGTCTGTCCTGAGCCCTATATAATTCTAGTAGGATGTCTTTACTCCTGTACTCAAAATCTTCTGCAAAAAGAGACCAACATACAACATGCCTTCTTAATTTCCTGCTGCACCTATGTTAGCTCTCAGTGACAGAGATCCCTCTGAGCATCAGCACCTTTCAGTCTTTCACCATTTAAAGAATACAATGGATTCCGGTTAATTGGGACATCAGCTCATCGGGGGAGCCACTTTATTTGGGACAACTTTCAAAGAAAAACTAATCAAGAAAATAGCTGGGATTTCATCTGTTGATTTAGGATCTGTGTCGCTTATCCGGGACAGGAGACTGTTGCCAAACAGTTTCTAATGAACTCAGTCACATGTGCTTCTGTAGCTGCCAGACACTACACTGTGTTTCGAGTGAAGATTTTAAATAGTGTCAGTTGCACATGTTTGTGTTCAAAGAGCAGTAATTCTTCTAATAGTTGGTGAGAAATAAAGCAGTAATAAACAATTCAGAACTGTTTTGCTCACTGAGGTTACAAGCCTTCAGGATGTGAATACGAGAAGTGGCTTGGAGTGAAAATGAAACCCTAATTTACTACTTCAAAATCATCTTGAACGTTACAATGAAAATGAAGAGTTGGAGGATGCAATCGTCAAAAGCCTTGTATGAAGTCAGTCTATTATGTGCATTGTTTTTGTTTATTTAGTCAATCAAAAAAAAAATGGAAGCATACACTGGATTAATTCCTCTATTGATTACTATTAGGAACTATTGCACAGTTTTATAGTGCTGTAGTAGTATTGGTAATGTTTTAATTTGTTCTGTATTTCATTTAAATACATAATTTCTTAGAATTAGTTTGTCTTTTTTAAAATATATATCTTTTTAACTATTTCTATGAAACTTTAGCTAATTGTGGCAGATGCTTAATTGGACCAAAGTGTACTGGGCCCGATATATCCCAATCAACCGGAATCTACTGTACATTGTTTTTCTACTTTTTCTATCAAAATAGATCACCTCACAAAATCTTCTGCCATATCCTTTGACAATTATTTAATCTGCATCCTTCCTACTGTCTGTACTCCTACCCATCCCTTTGATTTTAAGCAAACTTGGATATATTATATTTCATACCCTCATACAAATAATGAATAGAGATTGTGAATGGCAAATGACATTGACCTCTGCACAACCTTACCGTCATGGCCTCCAAACACAAGTTCGATTGACTTATTCTTACTGTTTTCTGTTCCAGTTTTATTGTTACTGTTTTTTCGTGTTTAGCCTCACCCTGGCAGTGGGGGAGGCAGAGGACAGTAATGTCAGTGTGGGAATGTGGAGAGTTTTAAAATGGCTGGCAACAGGAAGCACTTTGGTCATAAAAGGAGTACAAGTGGTTGACCAAATGGATGGAAATATCAAAGAATTATGTGCTGGATGTGTAAGCTACTGGAATGAGAGACCAACACCAAAGGAACTCTATCCCTGTTCTTTGGGGGGGGGGGGGAGAAGCCCAATTTCCTGAGAAACGAGGACACCTCAGATGTCATGCAGTGGAAGGCTTCATCTTGAGAAAAGATGGGCGGAAGACAGACAAACTGATTGAAATGGTGTCCTTATAATAATTGAAGAAGCTGTGGGCAAGAAACACGACGTGAAGGTATAATCTGAGATTGCCGCTCATGAGGTACATTTTCACCTGCCCACAAATGTGTAATTGCATGAAATTTACTGTTTTGCATTAAATAAATTGATAGGGAATAAAAAGCAATAAAATTAACTTTCACTAAACAATCTAAAGAATCAAGATAAATAATTACAGAATTATAAAACAATTTAAAAATTCCTAGTTCACTGCCCACAATGAGTTGTTAGAATTAAACTTATTGAAACGTAGGACAAGTAGAATTGGCATTCTCTGGAATTGATGTAGTGAGGTATAATTATCATATTTGAATCTCTAGAACAATGTAACAATGTGGCATGGAATATTAATAACAAATACTTGCATTCCATCAACAATAATTTACTTTTAATAAAAAAGTTAAATCGATCTAACATTTTGTATTATTTTCACAGGTTTAAAATTGGAAACTCACCATTTCATAGCTCAAAGTTCTATTCTAGAATGTGATGATATAAAACACATAAAAAGTACTGAACCACTGCATATTACAATTCTACCTACAAAGTACATTATTACCATAAATTACTTTAAAAGAACTTTGAATCCAGCTGTTGCACCCATTGTGAAAGATAAATTCAAGCTTAAAGTAATAGAGGAACTATACCTGTAGATAAAATTTTTGTTGATAAAATCCATTTGTGGTACTGAAGCAACATGGACTTTGACTTCTTGATTTCCTCCCGCTGTGCTCAGGTAATCCACTGTCCATTTCGATGTGCACGTGCCCAAATGAATTCCTTTAAGAATTGCAGGTTTTCTCTGAGGATTGTTTTAAAAGAAAATGCAAATTGTTGTCTGAAAATCAATTGACAATAACTAGCCTAGAAAAGTGAAAGGGAAGAGGTTTAAGGGGGATTCGATGGGTAAATTTTTCACAAAGAGTAGTTGATATCTGGAATGAGCTGCTGGAGAAAGTAGTGGAGGCAGGAAAAGTAACAACATTTATGAGGCAACACACATAACAGTTGCTGGTGAACGCAGCAGGCCAGGCAGCATCTCTAGGAAGAGGTACAGTCGATGTTTCGGGCCGAGACCCTTCGTCCTGACTAATTCATACAGATACTAGTGCTATTTTCATAGAATAGTAGATTTCCCCAGCATTAATTTACAGAGAACAATTTATTTTTTGTCAGTTTTTCACCATTTTAATAATCAAGAATTTCTCTGCATTTCAACTATGTACCAACTATGCATTTCAACCCAGTACCCAATGCTTTTACCCTCAAACTCTTAGTATACCTATGGCAATCAACCAGGAACTGAAAAGTATGGTGACAAAAGTAATGTCTTGACTGGATAAGAAACTGACAGATTAATAGAGATGATACTGTAATTTAGATAATTAACTGGAGAGATTTGTATGCTAAATGGTCCTTGTGCTTATCAGTGATATTAAAAAATAACCAAGTTCTGACGAAGGGTTTCAGACCAAAATATCGACTGTTTATTTCCCTTCATGGATGCTGCGTGACCTGCTGAGTTCATCCAGAGTTTTGTGTGTATTGGAACCAATCACATTCACTGGGCATGACCTATTTTAAGCCTCCTGAAAATTCCAACAGAAGGCACCGTGTTGTGGAAACTACGGTTCAGACTCAAGTTATTCACTCTCCAAACCAAATACTCCAGATCCCAAATCCATTCATTTTTTGAACTTTAAAGATATTGAAGGTTTGGAAATTATTTTTTACTCAAGTTGTTAATGTAATGTATAGATCTATTCCTTTAGAGAATTAACTCCTCCCCCTTAGTACTACGTATTGATCTGTTGTCTATACACATGCATTGTTTTCTCTCTCTCTCTCTCTCACTGCAATATGAATACACCAGTTAAAACCATCTCCAGCTTGCGTGCTTTTATTTAATCGATATGTAGCTGTGCACAGACACAAATTGGTGACGAGTACAAACTTGAATGTCAGAAAATATCACAAATTGCACCGACAGTTACAGGATGAAACAGCGAAAGGTAAACAGCATGAGAAAGTTAAGTAAAGCTAAGCCATGAGTAACAGTAAAAGACGCACTGAATTTAAAGTGAAAATAATGTAGCAATGGCTTCAGTTGGGTAACTTGACGAATTTGATAGCACTAATGAAGACTGGGAGTCATACATCGAGAGGGTTGAACTGCATTGTAATGCGAATGACGTAGAGGCGCAAAAAAAAGCCCTTACATTTCTTAGCTTAATGGGCCCAAGAACGCAAGTCTCTGAGTAACCCTTGCAAAGCCAGCACACAAGGCGTTTGATGAAATTGTTACAATTGTACATAAATGCTTGAGCCCTAAATTGTTGTAAGTAGCTGAGAGATTTAAATTTTACAAAAGGAGCCAGTCAAAAGATGAATGCATTTCTGAATACATTAACCATATAACGATTACAGCACGGAAACAGGCCATCTCGGCCCTTCTAGACCGTGCCGAACTCTTACCCTATCCTATTCCCACCGACCTGCACGCAGCCCATAACCCTCCATTCCTTTCCTGTCCATATATCCATCCAATTTAACTTTAAACGACAACATAGAACTTGCCTCAGCCACTTCTGCCGGAAGCTCTTTCCATGCAGCTACCACTTTCTGAGTAAAGAAGTTCCCCGTCATTTTACCCCTAAACTTTTGTCCTCTAATTCTCAACCCATGTCCTCTTGTTTAAACCTTCCCCACCCTCAACATAAAAATGTCTAACCACATCAACTCTATCAATCCTCCTCATAATTTTAAACACCTCTATCAAGTCCCCCCTCAACCTTCTATGCTCCAAAGAATAAAGACCTAACTTGTTCAACCTTTCTCTGTAACTTAGGAGATGAAACCCAGGCAACATTTTAGTAAACCTCTTCTGTACTCTCTCAATTTTATTGACATCTTTCCTATAATTCAGTGACCAGAACTGTACACAATACTCCAGATTTGGCCTTACGAATGTCTTATACAAATTCAACATTACGTCCCAACTCCTACACTCAATGCTCTGATTAATAAAGGCCAGCATACCAAAAGCTTTCTTCACCACCCTATCCACATGAGATTCCATCTTCAGGGAACTATGCACCATTATTCCTAGATCCCCCTGTTCTAAAGCATTCTTTAATGCACTACCATTTACTATGTATGTCTTATTTTGATTAGTTCTACCAAAATGTAGCACCTCACATTTTTCAGCATTAAACTCCATCTGCCATATTTCAGCCCACTCTTCTAACTAGCCTAAATCTCTCTGCAAGTTTTGAAAACCTACCTCATCATCCACAACACCACCTATCTTAGTATCATCTGCATACTTACTAATCCAATTTACCACCCCATCATCCAGATCGTTAATATATATTACAAACAACATTGGACCCAGTACAGATCCCTGAGGCACACCGCTACACACCGTTCTCCAATCTGACACACAGTTATCCACCACTACTCTCTGGCATCTCCCATCTAGCCACTGCTGAATCCGGGGGATTGACGGCAATTTTTTGCAAAGCGGTCACTCAATCCGCATTCGGTTTATCGGATGCAAAATAACTCCGATTCATCAATGAATGTAATACGTTAAATTGACATGAGCGCAAATGAATACTGCTCCACTGGGAAAATTATTCCGATTCCTGGATGGTGGAAAGAAGAGACAAATGTTGCACCACCCGCGGTCATTTGGCAGCATGGGAGGTCATTCCTGCCCGTGGCCATCGAACGTGCAGCTCCTCCCGTGGAGGGTCAGACACCCTGAGCCAATAGGCTGGTCCTGGACTTATTTTCCATCTGGCATAGTTTGCATTTTGTTGTTTGATTGTTGGTGGTTTTGTATTGCTATATTTACGCTCTATTCTTGGTTGGTGCGGCTGTAACGAAACTAAATTTCCCTCGGGATTAATAAAGTATATCTATCTATCTTCGAGGAAGTGAACTCGAAGGGCAGTGGCAAGCAGATCTTTATCACTTCCGTTATGTCTGCCAGCTTTTAAAGCCACAGTTAAAATGTAACCATTGCATTGCAACAAATATATTCTCAATTTCTAGGAATTAAATCACCACCCAATGGAGCGCTGTTATTTCAAATTAAAGCTATTATCTATGCGTTTTTGTTCGTGTATGGGATCTATTAGAATTTAGACCACAAGGTTTAGAAGCAAAATTATGACATTTGACCCATCTAATCTGCATCGTCACACCGATCCAATGCAGTGTTTGTATTAGCTGAAGAAAATGCCCGGCGAGCCAGACTTACCAGCGGGTAAACCTCGTGCAAAAACTTATCCTTATCCACATGGTTGTGCACAGCCACCGGGGCCTTCCCGCAACCCTCCATGTTGGGCAAGGGTTTCCATGGTGACCACCTCCTGTCCGCCCAAAACTTATTACCCACCAGACTACCAATCAGCCAGATCTGGCGGCAGAGAAAGCAATGCTCATCCCTGATCGAAGATTTAAAAAATGGAAACACTCAAGCGGTCCGCCAATATACGTAGAAGCAAAGGCAAAATATAATGTTTCGGGTCAGAGACCCGACATTAAGATCTAACCCTCCTGGCTGAAAGGGAGTCCTGTGCCCGGAGCTATTGTAAGACGGACCCACGGCGGCCAATGAAAGAGCAGAGAAACGAAACGTAACGTAGTAATGACGTACTTGGTCCATGTGACCGAGGGTAGGGTAAGATGGCGCTGTCCACTAAGCCCTGGAGCCTGTTACGGCTGGCCCTCAGCGCCCTGCCTTCGGCTCGGAGGGCGCAGCGCAGCTCTAGATTTTTGCCTTTTCTGCCTGCTTCTACGCCGCTTCTCTGTGCTAGGTGCTATAGTTTTGAGCGTGACCCCCGGCAATCCAGCAAGAAGGTGGTGGTGGTCGGTATTCCCAACCCTTTCACCTGGGCCCGTACAAAGATGTATTTCTTCTTGATCAGAGCTTATTTCGACCAGGACTTCACCTTCGATGAGTTTGCTACTGGTGCTAAACAAGTGAGTCTAGGACGTGGTTAATGCCGACTTCACGTATGCATTTCAGCAGTTGAAGAACTGATCTTTTTGTTGTGTTGGAGCGGGGCGGGGACGTAGGAGAAAAGACAACATAAAAGCATTGGTTATTCCGTCTCACAACTCTATGTTTGCAGTTTTGAGGATTACATTCCGTGAAAAGCACGATGTGATCAGGATTTCTACCTCCAATAAGACAGTGCATTTTTGACCCACCCCATTTTGAGTGGGAAAACATCTTAAACTCGTACTTAGAACCTGTTTTAGCTGATAGATGCCAAATTGCAAAGGAGCAACTTGTATGATAAAGTCACTAATTTTCTGTTTCTCCAAACCACAAGTTCATTGAGTTCAATAAAGCTGCCTGTGTAGTTAAGTATAGACAATAGATGCAGGAGTAGGCCATTCGGCCCTTCGAGCCAGCACGGCAATTCACTGTGATCATGGCTGATCATCCACATTCAGCATCCAGTTCCTGCCTTATCCCCATAACCTTTGATTCCGCTATCTTTAAGAACTCTATCCATCTCTTTCTTGAAAGCATCCAGAGACTTGGCCTCCACAGCCTTCTGGGGCAGAGCATTCCATATATCCACCACTCTCTGGGTGAAAAAGTTTTTCCTCAACTCCATTCTAAATGGCCTACCCCCATTATTCTTAAACTGTGGCCTCTGGATCTGGACTCACCCATCAGCGGAAACATGCTTCCTGCCTCCAGTGTGTCCAATCCCTTAATAATCTTATATGTTTCAATAAGATTCCCTCTCAGCCTTCTAAATTCCAGAGTATACAAGCCCAGTAGCTCCAATCTTTCGACATGACAGTCCTGCCATCCCGGGAATTAACCTTGTGAACCTACGCTGCACTCCCTCAATAGCAAGAATGTCCTTCCTCAAATTTGGAGACCAGAACTGCACACAGTACTCCAGGTGTGGTCTCACTAGGGCCCTGTACAGCTGCAGAAGGACCTCTTTGCTCTTATACTCAATTCCCTTTGTTATGAAGGCCAGCATGCCATTAGCTTTCTTCACTGCCTGCTGTGCTTGCATGCTTGCTTTCAGTGACTTATGTACAAGAACACCTAGATCTTGTTGTACTTCCCCTTTTCCTAACTTGACTCCATTTAGATAATCTACCTTCCTGTTCTTACCACCAAAGTGGATAACCTCACATTTATCCACATTGAACTGCATCTGCCCACTCACCCGGCCTGTCCAAGTCACCCTGCATTCTCATAACATCCTCCTCACATTTCACACTGCCACCCAGCTTTGTGTCATCAGCAAATTTGCTAATGTTACTTTTAATTCACTCATCTAAATCATTAATATTTATTGTAAACAGCTGTGGTCCCAGCACTGAACCCTGCGGTACCCCACTGGTCACCGCCTGCCATTCCGAGAGGGACCCATTAATCGCTACTCTTTGTTTTTTGTCAGCCAGCCAATTTTCAATCCATGTCAGTACTCTGCCCCCAATACCATGTGCCCTAATTTTGCCCACTAATCTCCTATGTGGGACTTTATCACAGGCTTTCTGAAAGTCCAGGTACATTACATCCACTGGCTCTCCCTTCTCCATTTTCATAGTTACTTCCTCAGAAAAATTCAAAAAGATTAGTCAAGCACGATTCCTCCTTCGTAAATCTATGCTGACTGGGACCGATCCTGTTACTGCTATCCAGATGTGTCGTAATTTCATCTTTTATAATTGACTCCAGCATCTTTCCCACCACCGACGTAGGGAGGGTAACATAACAATATATTATCTTTGGTTGATGGTTACTACCAAACATTGATTTGAAAGCCCACTGAGCCCTTTATTATCAATGTCCAGCCCTTGGCCAAATTCAGTTTATTCTCGATTTTTTTGTAATTCACTCTTAGTCGTTAAGATTTGGTACAGGAGCCTGATGACAGACACTCAATGTTTCAGAAGCAGCTTCTTCGTCTTCTCCATTAGATCTCTGAATAGACAATGAACCCATGAACACCACCTAAGTATTTTCCACCATTGATGTTGGCCTCACCCGTATCTACTCCATTTCCCGTACATCCACTCTTACCCCATCTTCTCACCACCTTAAAAGTGATAGAGTTCCTCTTGGCCTTACCTACCACTCGGTGAGCCTGTGCATCCAACACATCATTCTTTGCAACTTCCACCATCTCCAAAGGGGTCCTACCACCAAACACCTTTACCTGCCCCCCTCCCATTCCGCAGGGATCACTCCCTCTGTGATTCCCTTGTTCATTCATCCCTCCCCACTAATCTCTCTCCCAATACTTAACCCTGCAAGTGTCCAAAATGCTACACCTGTCCATTCTCTTCCCTCACCTCCATTCAGGGCCCTGAATAGTGTTTCCAGGTGAGGCAACACTTCACCTACGAACCTGCTGGGGTTGTATACGGTGCTCCTCATCTGGCCTTCTCTACATTGATGAGACCCTTAGTAAATTGGGGGACCGCTTCGTCCTCTGCTATATCTGCCAAAAGCAGAACTTCCCCGTGGTCCAACATTTTAATTTCCCGTTAAGACATGTTGGTCTATGGCCTCTTCTTGTGCCGTGATGGGGCCACCCTCAGGGAGGAGGAACAACACCTTGTATTCCATTTGGGTAGCCTGTAACCTGATGGCCTGAATATTGATTCCTCCTGCTAAAAGAAATTTTCCCTTGCCCTTTCCTCCTCTTCTATTCCCTACTCTGGTTTCTTACCTCTTCTCACCTGCTTATCACCTCCCCTGGTGTCCCCTACTGCTACCCTTTCTCATATGGTCCATTCTCCCCCTATCAGATTCCTTCATTTCCAGCCTCTACCTTTCCTACCCACCTGGCTTCACCAAACACCTAGCTAACTTTCTTTCTCTCCTCCCACCTTTTTATTCTGCCATCTTTCCCCCTTCCTCTCCAGTCCTGAATAAGGGTTTTGGCCTGAAGCATCATCTGATTTTTCATGCACGAATGCTGCCTGACCTGCTGAGTTCCTCCAGCATTTTGTGTATGTTACCTCAATATTTTATTTTCCCTCTTTTGGCACTACTTTTTTTTTTATACTTAATGTAATTTATAGTTATTATGTATGACAATGTACTGCTGTCACAAAACAACACATTTCACGATAAAATGCCAGTAATATTAAACCTGATTCTGATTCTTATTCTGAATTAGTACATGACAATTTTGAAAATAAGAGATTGGTTATTTTGATTAGTTAGTTTTTCTGTTTATCTCATTCTCTGAGATAGTTCCTCGGCATTGAGGGTGTCTTGCTTCTGCAATGATTCCTTATGTCATACCTGTACTGATATCCCAAGGTGATTTACTGGCAGTGACTTGCTTTTGAAGTGTGATCACTTTCCCAATGCAGGAAATGGGATAGCTTATTTATGCAGAACAGGATTCCACAACCAATTATGTGAGAACTAAACCAAGGAGTACAACAAAGTGTTCCTCTTCAAGTCCACACTGTGTTTGAGTGGGGTTTGAACTCAGAAACGTCTGTCTCAGTTGAGGGTACTGCCCAGAGAGCTTTTAGCTTTAACTCATTTAATGTCTTGACTTTCATCCATTGGTTATGTTTAATAAGACCTGCATTTAAAATGGATCTGACTTAACTTTATTAATACATTTAAGAAATATTTTTGGATTTGTTGATTTTATTAATCCAGGAAAAATTGTAATATTGGCTGCCTTCACCAAAAAAAGTATTAAAAAAAGAAGTACTTCATAGGATGATGAAATCATGGTAGTTCCAAAAGTTATGGAGTAGTAGACAAATATCTTGAAAGTTTGGCATAAAGGAAGATTGGTCTGTACAAATTACCTGCCACACTTCCTGAATTAGGCTTCAAAAACACTTTAGCTGTAGAGTTTAAGATGATGTACAAGTTACCTGAAGCTTCTGACTTTGGTTATGAAAGGGGAGAGGAATACACTTGGAGCATGGAATTGGAAGATAAATATAAGCTCATCCAATAGGAATTTGAGTATGAGATGATGTAATGACATTACACTAATATATTCATTTATTTGGGTGTGCTGGAAGTTAGTAAGGCATTGAAGATGGAAGTAATAATTTATTATGGTAGCAGAGATGAATGTACAGAGACACCAAATAATTTTCCTTTCAATAGAGGATTTTTCCAAAACCTTTGTTGTATCCGGAGATGATGCTGGAACACAGCGCAGGAGCAGGCCCTTCGGCCCACAGTGTCATGCCAGACCAGCTAAAAAGCAAATCAAGAACACCCAGCTACTAATCCCTCCATCTTCTTCACATCCGTGTACCTATCTAAACGTCTCTTAATGTATTTTGCTTCCGTCACCTTACCAGGCAGCGCATTGCAGGCATCTACCACCCTCTAGCAAAAAACTTACCCATCACATCCCCTATGAATCTACTCCCTCTTACCTTTAATGCATGTCCTCTGGCATTAGACATTTCATCCCTGTGAAACAGATACTCCTTGTCTACTCTGTCTATGCCTCTCATAATCTTACAAACCTCTATCAGATTTTCTCTCAACCGCAGCTGCTGCAGAGAAAACAACTCAGGTTTATCCAGTCTCTCATGATAGCACATGCCCTCTAAACCAGGAAACATAAGACCATAAGACAAAGGAGCAGAAGTTGGCCATTCAGCCCATCGAGTCTGCTCCGCCATTTTATCATGGGCAGATCCATTCTCCCATTTAGTCCCACTCCCCCGCCTTCTCACCATAACCTTTGATGCCCTGGCTACTCAGATACCTATCAATCTCTGCCTTAAATACACTCAATGACTTGGCCTGCACTGCTGCCCATGACAACAAATTCCATAGATTCACCACCCTCTGGCTAAAAAAGTTTCTTCATCTCTCTGTTCTGAATGACATTTTTTTAGCCAGAGGGTGGTGAATCTATGGAATTTGTTATTCCAGTAAACCTCTCCTGCACCCTCTCCAGTGCCTCAACATCCTTCCTATAGTGGGGTGACCAGAACTCTATAGTCCAGGTGTGGCCTAACCAGAGTTTTATAAAGTTGCAACAAAACCTCTTGACTTTTGAACTCAATGCTACGACTAACAAGTGCCAGCATTTCATAAGCCTTCTTAACCGCTTTATTAACGTGTGTAGCCACTCAAGGAACTGTGAACTTAGATCCCAATATCTCTGTGCTCAGCAACATTAAGGATCTTGCCCTTAACAGTGTACTGTCTCCTCGTATTTGCACATCTTGCAACACCTCATATCTATCTGGTTTAAACTCCATATCCCATTTCTCTGCCCATATCTGCAACTAGTCTATATCGTGCTGTATTCTTTGCCAATCTTCTACACAGTACACAACTTCACCAATCTTGGTATCAACCACATACTTACTAATCCACCCATCTACATTCTCATCTGGATCAATTTTATACATCACAAACAATAGAGGTCCCAGCACAGATCCCTGTGGAGCGCCACTAATTACAGACCTACAGCTCGAATAAGTCCCTCCTTCAGCCACTACCTATGAAAAAGCCAGTTCTGAATCCATACAGCCAATTTGCCGTGGACCCCATGCATCGTAATCTTCTGGATTAGCCTCCCATGAGGGACTTTTAGACAACATCCACTGCCCTACCCTCATCAATCTCCCTCGCGACCTGCTCAGTACAAAGTCATGCTGGCTTTCTCTGATTAGGCTGTGGGTTTCCAAATGCAAATGTTGTCCAGAAGGTTTTTCAGAAGTCACGAATGAGGCACAAATCTTGTGTTTCGGTTGGTTTATTATATAGAAACATAGAAAATAGGTGCAGGAGTAGGCCATTCGGCCCTTCGAGCCTGCACCGCCATTTATTATGATCATGGCTGATCATCCAACTCAGAACCCCGCCCCAGCCTTCCCTCCATACCCCCTGACCCCCGTAGCCACAAGGGCCATATCTAACTCCCTCTTAAATATAGCCAATGAACTGGCCTCAACTGTTTCCTGTGGCAGAGAATTCCACAGATTCACCACTCTCTGTGTGAAGAAGTTTTTCCTAATCTCGGTCCTAAAAGGCTTCCCCTCTATCCTCAAACTGTGGCCCCTCGTTCTGGACTTCCCCAACATCGGGAACAATCTTCCTGCATCTAGCCTGTCCAATCCCTTTAGGATCTTATACGTTTCAATCAGATCCCCCCTCAATCTTCTAAATTCCAACGAGTACAAGCCCAGTTCATCCAGTCTTTCTTCATATGAGAGTCCTGCCATCCCAGGAATCAATCTGTAATTTGTATGCTTCTTCTTTGGAATTGATACTATCCCTATGTTCACCACAAAGCAATAACAGCAGCAGGAGACTAACTCTTAACTAACCAACTCACTTGCTGTAAGTAAGAGGGAAAGGTAGAACAAATGAAAGAACAGAGAACCTTACCCCTTACTTGATCTTTATGCTGAAAACCACTTTAAATTGGATAGATAAGGGAATTCTTTTGATAACAGCCTATTAAGCAACAAAGACAGTTTTGACTTATGCTACCATAAGCCTCAAGCTTGCAAACAACAAAACCATAAAAAAGAACCCACCATTCTACAAATAACTGAAAATACCACTGAACATTTACAAACACATGATTATATAATCTACAAGTAAAATGACATTTTAGACACTAATTCAACACACTCTGAAAACCACCATGATAGCAAAGTGCACTTAAAAGTCCATCTTAAATTTGCTTGTCCCATACCTAGTGATGCTCATAATTATCCCATATCTGACCAATAAATGGGCATCAGTAAGAACTGATTTGTGTGGTTGAGACTACGATTTAAAAAACTCGGATGCAGAGCTATCTAAAAAACACACTAACTAAGCTACAGCACAAACAACAGTCTGCAAAGAATTCATACATGTACATGGTTGCAGATAGTCAGACCAGTCAGGTGTGGCAATATCTTCCTTATGCAGACTTAAGGCCTCTGACTTATCATCTTCCCTTTGTATCAATTATTTAATGATAAAGTCCGAAACACACCTGGAAATTGAGGAACAAACCCTTCCAGTTGTAGGCTAATGCATTTAATTTGAACTCAATATACATGTGAAATGTGGGTCCAGAGAGCAAAGTTGCAGGAGTCTGTACCCATCTCTTTGCAGTGACTACTGGAAACAATAACCTCTATCTCAGGCTTTCAGAAGAGAATCATGAACCAAGGTCTATATAGTATTATACTTGTAATATCTTACTAATAGAACAACATCCTTTGCAATTATTTTTAGTTGATTGAAAGCTCACTGTAGTATTGCTTACAATGTGTTGTAGCATAAAATACTTTCCTTTAATTTTTTTTGCCAGCTGTACGAAATATAATTTGATTTGCACATTAAAAATCCTCTGTTAAGACATTAGGAAAGATACGTCGCATCCAGAGTTTCTCTGGTTAGCGGACGATTTCCCTCCACACCTTTTTGATGTAGTGGGGAACCGCGTAAGAGGCAAGTTATAGCACTGGTTTGCCATTGCCTTCTGCCGGGTGAGTTTCCAAAGAGATCACTAGCTCGTAACCCAGCACGGATGGAAAGCATGCAGGGGAGCCGGCTGGATTCGAACTCGGGACCTTTCGTCCCGAAGTCCGGCACTGATGCCACTATGCCACCAGCCGGGTCCATTAAGACATTAATGAGGTCAAATTTGAAGTATTGTGTGTACTTCTCGTCATCAACCTACAGGAAAGATATCAAGAAGACTGAAAGAATACAGAGAAAATTTACAAGGCCATCTATCTATCTATCCATCTGGGAAGGCCCTTCTGACCCAACGAGCCACATTGTCCAGCAACCCATCTAATTAACTCCAGCCTCATCACAGGACAGTTTATAGTGATCAGTTAACTTAACTGGTACACCCGGAGGAAACCCACACAGCTCACGGGGAGAATGTACAAACTCCTTATAGATGGCACCAGAATTGAACTCAAAGGCCAGAACATCCTGAGCTTTAATAGGTTCACGTGTTAGCGATTGTTGCCGAGACTTGCTGATCTGAGTTACAGGGAGAGGTTGGATAGTTTTAGACTTTATTCCCTGCAGCGTATGAGAATGAGTGGTGGTTTGGGAGAGGTATGTAAAGTTATGAAGGGTATCGATAGGATAAATGCAAGCCAGCCTTTTCCACTGAGGTTGGATGAGACTAGAACTAGAGGTCATGGGCTAGGGGTGAAAGGTGAAATAAGGGGAACCTGCGGGGGAACTTGTTCACTCAGAGGGTTGTGTGAGTGTGGAATGAGCTGCCAGCAGACATTGTAGATGCGGGTTTGATTGCAACATTTAACAGCAGTTTGGATGGGAGGGGTATCAAGGGCTCTGATCCGGGTGAGTGTCAGTGGGACTAGGCAAAACAACAGTTCATTGTGGACCAGGTGATCGGAAGGGTCTATTTCTGTGCTGTAATGCTCTGTGACTCTGACTCCAAAGTAAAACCTCACATTTCCTATTGACTTCTTCCATAGGCTTTTGTACATGTGTCAAAGATGCTATCACAGTGTAACTTCATTGAATTGAAGGATCTTGTATCCAAAGAGGTAACATACATTTCATTTTTATTTGATTTTTGGACATTTTTATTTTGGGAATAATAATATTGACAACTTTTCCTTGAAGAAATCCACATAATAACTAATATGTAAACCCAGATTAATTGCTGGGGAAAATTCTTAGGGATAGGATATATGAGCATTTGAAAACCTTACCAACGTTGCCTTACCAACGTAATTAAGTATTTTGACAAGGTGATGAGAGATATTGATGAGGGTAGTGCAGTGGGTGTTGTCTACATGGATGGTGTCCTTATGGGAGGCTAATCCGAGAAGATTAAGATGCATGGGATCTGCAGCAAATTGGCTGGTTGGATTCAGAACTGGCTTGCGCATGGAAGACAGAGGGCAGCGGTTGAAGGAACTTATCTGACCTGGTGGTCTGTGATTAGTGGTATTCCACAGGGATCTGTGCTGGGACCTCTGCTGATTGTAATGTATGTAAATGGATGAAAATGTAGATGGGTGGGTAGTTTGCGGATGATACCCAGATTGGTAGAGTTGTGGGTAGTGCAGAAGGCTGGCAAAGAGTACAGCAAGATGTATATCATTTGTAGATGAGGGCAGAGAAATGGCAGATGGAGTTTAAGCCAGATAAATGTGAGGTATTGCACCTTGGTAGGGCAAATGCAAAGTAGGATAAGTTCCTTAACAATGTTGCTGAGCAGAGAGATCTTGGGATCCAAGTTCATAGCTCCTTAAAAGTGACTACACAGGTCGATAAGGTGCTTAAGAAGGCCTGTGGAATACTTGCTTCTGTTAATCAAGGCATTCAGCTCAAAAGTTGCAATTCTGTAAATCTCTGGTTAGGCCACATCTGGAGTATCGCATACAGTTCTAGTCGCCCCATGATAGGAAGGTTGTTGAGGGTTCGGAGAGGGTGCAGAAGAGGTTTACCAGGATGCTGCTTGCTTCAGAGGGCATGTGCTATCACAAGAGGCTGGATAAACTTGGGTTGTTTTCTCTGGAGTGCCGGAGGTTGAGAGTTGAGAGAGGTTTATAAGATTATGAGAAGCATAGACAGAGTGGACAGAGTATCTGTTTCCTATGTAGAAATGTCTAATACCAGGAGACACGCATAGAAAGTGAGAGGGGTAGGTTCAAAAGGGGATGTGCGGTTAAGTTTTTTGTTAAGTTGTGGAAGCCTGGAATGCACTGTTTAGTATTATTGTAGAGGTAAATATATTGAAAGCTTTTAAGAGACACTTGGATAGGCACATGGATGTAAGGAAGATAGAGGGATATGGACATGGTGTAGGTAGGAGGGTTTAGTGTTTGGGTGTTTTTGATTTTTTAAGCTGGTTCAGAATAACATCGTGGGCTGAATGGCCTGTTCTTGTGCTGTACTGTGCCTGCAAAGGCTCCAAATAAGCCCAGAAGTTTAGCATTCCAGCTGTGTGGCAAAATAATTACAATGATACTGACTGAGAAATTGTGTGTTGCTTCCAGTTATTAGCATCTATGTACTCTCTTTTGTTTTGGGAAATTTGTTTTTCAAATCTACTCAGTTGTAAATTATCAGAGGAAGGAAACAGTTTCTAATTGTTGTATCAAAACAGTTCAATAGCTATTTTCTTAAACATAGTATTTTTCTAAATCAAAAAAAAAATCACTCATTATGTAAATTTCATGGATGAAATCTAGCTTTCCTTTTTGTTCAATTCACGGAGAAACTAGTCTGTCCTAAGCAGGTGATCTATATCTGTTAGTAAGTATGTTTTCTTTTGTTATCCAAATGTAAGTGTTTTCTGTACAGGCACTGGAAGAGCTGGAAGAAAAATGCTTAGCATTGCCAATTAATCGCAGGCAGGCCTTAGCTGCTGATCTGGAAGAAATTATGTATAGCACACCAGGCGATGTTGGAATTTATTATGATAACCAAGGTTTGTTTCATTTATTAAACCAAACAGCTGAAACTGTTGTTGGTGTTGAACAGAATTCTATAATCTGTACTGTCTTATAATGTGATGCAATATTTGCAAGGTGTATTCCCTGAAAGGCTATAATTAAAGCTCCTTTAGATTAGCTCTAATGCAACATTTTTTAAACCACATGTCCTCTTTGTTTTGCTACAAACTAACTGCTACCATATATATATGACATCTTAATATCTTTTGATATTGTGACACTTAATAAAATTTCATTCTCATTTTCTATTGGCTTGTGGTAACCTGAATACAGTATTTGGTAAATTCCTTACTTTGATTATGTTTGCATGATCTATTCTAGTTTATTCCTTTCTTTGCTTCTCTTTATTCACGGCACCTTTGCTCGTTGGGGCATCTCACCTTTTACTGCCCATTTCGTTTTTCAATATCTTTGTCTCCCAATGTACCGTGTAATCTATTGGCTATTTTTTTTTTCTTATTTGACTTGAACTACAAATCTCATGATTTCCTTTGGCATAATTTTGTTGTGCTTACCTTCTATGCCTCAGTCTCCTTGTTGAACACCCCTCATGTTCTCAATCACACAGCTTCCCTGACCTGACCATCTCTTTACAAAACCATTTAAACTGAGGTTTTCTCTGTTTATAAAGCCACTTGTGATGATTATTTTACCATCTATATGCATTTTTAATAAATGCAGCCATGGCTAACATTTATTAGCCCAACTTCTTCATAATACATAAATTCTAGAAGCAACTCCCCTCATTCCAGACTAACCTTGGGCACACCATTTCAATGTCCTGTCCTTTTTTCCCGCTGGCTACCTGTTTTGACTTAGTTGCTGCATTAGATTTTTTGAAAGGCTACTTTTTGATCTGCCTTTTTCTCTGTTCACACTTCTAACTTCCCTTTACCATCCCTAAGCTTCTCCCTGAACATCCTGAGTCCTTAAACTGGAATACTGCAGTTGTTCTTGTTCCTTACCTCATTTGCCTCAGTTAGCCAGGGCCATAACCAAAGCCGCCTTTTTCTTGTGAACCACATCCTAAGCACCACAGAGAGCGTATTGCTTTATTAATTTGGTATTGCATTTCTTCACTGCATCCATGACCTGACTCAGAAAAATGTAGTATCAAAAATCAACTTTCATGAATTAACTTTATTCGCCATATACATTTACATGTATTCGGAATTTGCTGTGGTGTGTTGGTCAGTGTGCAACATGCAACATTAAACAAAAGCATTCAACAATTATGAAGAATTATATAACAAAGTTAGAGGTTAAGTTATGGATATGAAACTAAATGTGCGTAAATATATAATTACCAGCACGTATTTGCAATGTAAACAGCATTATAAAAAGCAGTTTAAAATGTTTATTGCAGTGATGGGGTTAATAGACAGAGGGTGAGGAGCTGGTTAATTAGAATAGTTGGTCAGATTAACTGCCGGGGTGGGGGGGGGGGAGTGTGGGATCTTTTAACGTGGGTTGAAGTTTTTTATTTTAAAATCTTCACAGCATTAGGATGCCAAGCTGACACTGATTTTTCATCATGCCCAGAACATATTCCAGAATTGCACACAAGTTAGATTTTCCTGAACTGTAGGAGCACATGCAATTAGGAATGCCATGATATTTGTTCCTTTAATTAAAAGTAATCAAAAGAATCAATATAGAACAATTTCAAATTAACCCCTTGAAGGTTGTCTCAAAGCCTCAGAAAGTTGAAAAGACTCCTTTGAACGATTATAGCATAAATCAAACCTGCCTGTTGATTCATTATACTAATGCAATAGTGTAATGAGGATAGTGCTTGGTTATTGTAGATTCAGTGTGAGAAGAAAAATTGAAGTCAAGAGGAAGTTCCAGTTTCAAATGAGATATGAGATGTTGTAAGTGGGTTTTTTCCACGGTTTTGCTCCATTTCTGCTCCAATTTTGTTCTACTTGCTGTACGTTTTATTATTAATGGTATAATGTAGTGCTATTGATTTTTTTTTCATTTTAATAGGTAGAAAATTTGTCAGTATCATAATGCGTTACTGGTACCTGAGCAATGTTGACCTTCCTGATGAGACACCAGAGGGAACTAAAGTGTTTCAAGTCGTATTTGGTGATGAAAGTAGCAAAGACAGCAAACGCCTTCTCACAGCAAATTATGAGTAAGATTCCTTTCTGTTTGTAATGTCCTTTTGCTTATTTGGGAATTCTATTGTGTTTTATGCTCAGTGTACTAAGTGCATATGTACTAAAATTCTGAAATTAACCATTCACAACACCTGCATTCAACTGTAAGTGCAAGGCAAGCTGGTTGTTGGTCACAATTTAAGGGCAGTGCCACTTTACTGTTATTGGGACTTCATAATTAGATTGAATCAATGTTCTACTTTTTAATATGGTATTTTAGTTTCACCTGTAACTAACTTGGAAGCTTTCAATCACAGATGCAGTGTTTTGAAGCAAGTATCAGCTCAGCATAATTGCCTTGGGAATTGTAGTTAGATTTGTGATAACTTTTTGGCAACACTGATCGATGGTTATCCAAGACAGGGTGGAAGAAGCAGTAATGTACTACGGGATAGCACATGTCATTTGCTACATTTGAAGCAATTTAAAATTTGTACAGTACCTCACAATGTAGTAAATACCAAAGAAGGTTGTAACAATTGAGTGGGTTGGTGGACAAATAGCAGCTAGAATTCATAAGGGTATATTTGAACGGAAGCGTTTTGTCAGGAACAGTGAGCAGAAAAATATGCAAGCTAATGGTGCAATGGTGTAAAGAGAGTGGACAAGGGATAATGCTGATGGGGATGATTGTGGGGGCAAGTGAATGGGATTGTTTGAGTCACTGTAGATGGAATAGACCAAAGGGTCTTCATCCAATAGAATTTTTGAATGAAACTACTCAACTACTACTTATAAAGGGAGCATTACAAGTGAAAAGTCTAAACAGTGCTTTCAGGTACAATTTTAGCTATCTAATTTGTCTTGAGCAACAATTCTATAAAATGACTGAATTTACTGAAATAATATTGGAGTTTGAAATGCTGAAGACTAATGCCCATGAAAACTAATGTTCTGGCAGTCGACTCACAGTTGTAAGTGTTGAACAAGGGGTCACAGTTTGGGGATAAAGGGGAAGCCTTTTAGGACCGAGATTAGTAAAAACTTCTTCACACAAAGAGTGGTGAATCTGTGGAATTCTCTGCCACGGGAAACAGTTGAGGCCAGTTCATTGGCTATATTTAAGAGGGAGTTAGATATGGCCCTTGTGGCTAAAGGGATCAGTGGGTATGGAGGGAAGGCTGGTGCAGGATTCTGAGTTGGATGATCAGCCATGATCATACTGAATGGCTGTGCAGGCTCGAAGGGCCGAATAGCCTACTCCTGCAGCTATTTTCTATGTTTCTATGTTGTTAGCCTCACTTCACTTTTATGATCTGACTAAGTTTGCTTTAGTCTTGGGCCATAATGATTATGTAATTCAGTTGTACGTAGAGGAAGATCATAGCTCATAAAATCCAAGTCAAAATCAAGAAGGCAGAATGTTACTTACTTGGTATTAAATGTACATGAAATATTTTTAAACAATTTGTGTAACTTATGAAACTCCATAGATATTTTATTTTAATTAATGGAGTGATTCCATTGCAAATCTCATTGTAGAATATTATATTTTCATAATATACCAGACTGGGTCCCATTTAATTTGGAGAATTTACCGCTGAAGTTAGTTTTATAAAAGTTAAACTTTCTGTTAGGGGCTTCTTGAGTCATGAAGCACTGCAGCATTCAGACACATGGCCCATTTAGTCTGTGCCAGCCTGGTTTTCTGCCTGCAGGTGGACTGTAGCCCTCTGTGCCTCTCTCATCCATGTCCCTATCCAGACTTTATAATTGAACCTGTATCTACCACTTCTACTGGCGGCTCATTCCACACTTCGATTCCCCCTCAGGTTCCCCTTATATATTTTACCGTTCACCCTGAACCTATGACCTCTAATTCTATCCTCGTCCAACCTGACGAGGGAAGAGCCTGCATGCATTCATCCTATTATACCCCTCATAATTAGTATTCCTCTGTAAGCTCTCCCCACATTCACCTGCACTCCATTCCTAACCTATTCAGCCTTTCACTGTAACTCAGGCTCTCAAGTCCTGGCAACATCCTTGTAAATTTTCTCTACACTCTTTCAATCTGATTGACATCTTTCTTGTAGGTGGGTGACCAAAACTGCATACAATATTCCAAACTGGTTCTCACCAATGTCTTGTACACAACATCCCAACTCCTGTACTCAGGACTTTGATTTATGAAGGCGAATATGCCAGAAGCTCTCTTTATGACCTTATCTGCCTGTGATGCCACTTTAAAGGAATTATGGATCTGTATTCCGAGGTCCATTTATTCTACAACGCACACCTCAGTCTCCTATCATTCACTGTGTAAGTCTAACCCTGGTTTGTCTTGCCAAAGTGCAATACCTTGCACTTGTCTGCATTAAATTCCATCTGCCATTTTTCAACCAGTCAGATCACCTTGTGTAAGCTTTAATATCTTTCCTTGCTGTTCACTATGCACCAAGACTTTGATTTATCTGCAAATTTGTTATCTAGTTTACCACATTATCATTTAAATGATTAATATAGATAATAACACGAGGAATTCTGCAGATGCTGGAAATTCAAGAAACACACATCAAAGTTGCTGGTGAACGCAGCAGGCCAGGCAGCATCTCTAGGAAGAGGTACTGTCGACGTTTCGGGCCGAGACCCTGCTTCAGGACTAACGAAGGGACTTGGCCCAAAACGTCGACTGTACCTCTTCCTAGAGAATATAGATGATAAGTAACCCAGCACCAATCCCAACGGTACACCGCTTATCACAGGCCTCCAATCAGAGAGGCAATCTTCCATTACCACTTTCTGACTTCTCTTGCCAAGCCAATATCGAATCCAATTGACTCCTTCACTTTGAGTGTCAAGTGAATTAACCTTCTGGACCAGCCTCCTGTGTGGGAGTTTGTTAAAAGCTTTACTAAAGACCATGTAAAGGACATCCATTACCTTTTCTTCGTCAACCTTCTCAGTAATCTCCTCATAGAACTATTAAGAATGGATAGCCGTGACCTTCACACACAAGGCCCTGTTGACTATCCCTAATGAGGCCCTGTCTATTCATATACTTATGTCCTGTCCCTTATAAATGCCTTCCAAATTTTACCCATGACTGATATCAGGCTCATCAGCCTATAATTTCCCAGCTTATTCTTAGAGCCTTCCATAAACAATGGAACAACATTTGCTATTCTGTGGTCCTTCGGCAACCTGCCAAGGCCCCTGCAGTTTCTGAACTAGCCTCCCTAAAGTTTCAAGGAGACACCTCATCAGGACTTGGAGTATTTATCTATTCTAATTTGCCTCAAGACAGCAAACATCTCCTCTTCTGTAATATGGATATGGTCCATGACCTCACTACCGTTTTGCCTCAGTTCTATTAACTCTGTGTCACAGATGCAAAAAATCCATTTACGATCTCCCCCATCTTTTTCAGCTCCATGAATAGATGACCACACTGATCTTCAAAGGGACCAATTTTGTCCCTTGCTATCCTTTTGTTCTTAATATAGCTATAGAAACCCTTGGGAATCTCTTTCACCTTGTCTGCCAGAGCAACTTCATGCCTTCTTTTAGCCCTTCTGATTTTTCTCAAGTATTCTCTTACATTTTTTATACTCCTCATCGTCTTGTTTGATCTTGACTGTCTATATCTGATATACACCTCCTCCTTTCACTTTACCAGGATCTTACTATTCATCAATTACCAAGGTTTCTAGAAGTTGTTACCTTTGCCTTTTATTCTAATGGAATATGCAGATTCTGTACTTGCAATATTTCATATTACACAAATGACCTTAATTGTGTATAATCTGGTGCAGGGGTTCCTAAACTTTTTTCTGCCATGGACCTATAGCATTAAGCAAGGGGTCTATAGACCCAAGGCTGGGAGCCCCTGATATAGAGCATGTGCTTAACTGCCTGGGCAAGGCAAGCAAGATTAAGTATTCTCCTCCTGCGCTGCATTCTATCTGATGATTGTCACAATGTTATTGGATTATAATGTAAATTTTGTTCCCCATTTGTCTGGGTCCACACTGCAAATCTTCCCATGATTTCTAGCATCAGTAAATCTGGTAAAAATGATAACTGACACCTTTTTGGAGTTCACTAGAAAATACTTATATCAGTTAGTATTATAATAAGTGCTTAAATTAGAAATGTTTACTTTTTATTCTTGTAAATGTTCACTGTTTGATAGAAGTACAGGGGTAGCCTCACAGATAAGCATTTTGGCATAATGATTCCTTGAGTTTAAAGAACTCTTTAGAACTTAAGTAATTTTCCAAGTTAGGGAAATTTTCAGCACAGGCTTTAAAAGGCCCAGAATACATGTTGAGTGAAATGTGGCGCCTCTCAAATTTCCCGCCCTCCTTCCCACCCCTGCCCAATATGTGGAAGAGTCTGCCTCAAACAGTGCGGAAGCAGGTCACCCTCAATCCTGAGGCACTGCCAAAGAACTAAAGCTAGGAATGCTGTTGAGTTGGACTTGAAAAAAGCAAAGCAATTGGATCCAGAATTGTTTGACTTGGGGTACCTTTAAATACACCTAAAAATCAATCTGCACGTCCATGTTGTTTTTGACATTTCCCAGACAATCTGTCAGTTCAAAATGCCAACCTTCTCTAAATAACATTTGGTAATGCGTAATAGAGCTGAGCAATGCATATCATTAGTGACTTTTTTTTTGAAAAATAAATTTAAGTAGGTAGGTTGCAGGTTGTGCAGTTATATGGTGCCTTTCCTGACCTTTACTACCTTGAAATACATCAACCAATATGCTGCCAGAATGTTGTATTTTGTGTCTGCTTTATCCAGAGAAGATAAT
Organism: Mobula birostris; assembly: GCF_030028105.1. Lineage (NCBI taxonomy): Eukaryota > Metazoa > Chordata > Chondrichthyes > Myliobatiformes > Myliobatidae > Mobula > Mobula birostris. The sequence continues at coordinate 148,960,704 of NC_092375.1, read as the reverse complement.
GAATATTATCATATGTTCCCACAAATGAGTTAATGTGTTCAAAGGTGGGGATGTGGGATTAGTGTAGATGATCAAAAAGGTCAGCATGTATACGGTGGGCCGAAGGGCCTGTTTCTGTGCTATACAGCTAGTATTCTCTGTGATGATAACTGGAAGAACACCAGCTGGTCAGTCTTCTAAATGCAATTGAACATGCATTGAATATTTCCTACTCATTTGTGAATTTAGTATTTTTCAGCTTATTTTAATGGTGGGAATGAGGGTATACTCTTGTGATATCACTTGAATCTAACCAACCTTTCATTCTTCACTAAACTCTAGATTTCGTCGAGAATTTACACTAGGTGTAGAACCTGACTGGACCATTACAAGGATACAGCATTTTAAGCTATTGGAGTAATTCTGCTGAAAATACTACTGTAAGGATGTCGCTATGTTTTTCACAAACAATAATACAGATTTATTTGATTGAATTCCTTTTGAATAGAGGTTGTATTTAAATGTAAAATTAAAGCATATTGTTATTCATCTCAAGTTAATGGCATCTTCCTTGCCAAGTTGGTGAATGTTTGAGACAATGTGGAAAACATTTATGACTTCCACCATTTGAAAGGCAGTTGTGATTTTTTTAAAGATTATTGTGAGTCAATGTTCTCAGCAGACAGATTTAATGTTTTTTACATGTAGCAGCTTGGAGAAAGCTGATACAAGTTTTCAGTAGATAGATACAGCAAAATGGGATGACTGAAGGTGTGGGGAGAACCAGAAAACATGGCGGGGGAAGTACATATAGAATTCATATAAAATCTTCAGAATTGTGGCTAAAATCTTTAAATTATGTTCCATTAACTTAACAATAGTAGTGGTGGCATCCGTTAGTCTCGCGAGACCATGCATCTGCACCTGGAAAGGTTCTCCAGGGCGTAGAACTGGGTAGGGTTGTATGGAAGACCAGCAGTTGCCCCATGCAACAAGTCTCCCCTCTCCATGACATCGATGTTGTCCAAGGGAAGGGCAAGGGCCGATACAGCTAGGCACCAGTGTATTACATGTTAATGAGGTTACAAGACAGTTGTATAGATTCAGAAAACTAAGCAGTCTGTCGTAGCTCTTTCTCTCAGGATGTCTTGTACTTGCCTGGTCATCTCCGATTTTGTGGACTCTGACAACCCACACTCATTTGTCAAACACACATTATTTACTTGTGCACAAGTGGAACAGCTCAGCTCCTATCACTGGGCTGCTTTGAAGTTACAACCCAGGATTGCCAACTTTTACACAGGTATTGATCCAATAGAAAATTTGTGCACTTCTGTATCCTATAATTTGCATATTTAAGTACCAGTTGTAATACACATTTCAGGTGTTAATAACCAATAGAACTATGCATTAAAGACCAATAATACTTGAGAATTTTTAAAGTAACTGTACAATAGCAAGTAAATGCCATCAAGCTTTCCCTATTTTGTCTGGATATATCTGGCGGCCTTGGACAAAGAAGATGTGCCAAGTTTTCTTGGTCCAGGTTTTGCTTGACTAGTCAGATTTAGCTAGGTGATTGTACAATGTCTGCGCATTGCCTCTGTCAGCACATGATCTTGCTGTAGGCTCCAGCTTCTTAATTGTTGCTATGGTTTCTTCCAGTACCTTTTTCAAGCATTGTCAATGTCCATTGTGATTTGCATGTGGAAAAAGAAGAACTTTCTGATAATGATTCTGAACTTGCCAGTGAATCACAATCAATTTTCCATTGTTCTGTATGTCGTTTCCTGGCGATCTAAAGTCAAGTCTGATATGCTTGCTTTCTTATAATTTTGATAACAAAAATCAGTCGTGAGGTTCTTTCCTGAACTTCTAGTTTTTTTGAATGACTCCCTTATCTTGTTTACCAGAACTGGACAGAGTAGTCTTAAGATGTGATCTGAACAGAATGCTGAGCAATCTGAACAATAGCTTTCTCTGGCTTTTATTCCATTACTTTGTCTTTCTAATTCAAAATCGTATTGTCATGTATCTGTTGTTCTAAATTAATTGCTTATATTTAGTTTTGGATCTGTTCAATTCTAATGTTCCTTTCAAATATATCCATAAATATTTCAATAATTTCTGGGGAGTATATTTATTGCCTTTATTTTTCTTATGTGTAGTAACTTTCATCTATCTATGCTAAATTCTATATCCTCATTTCAACTCAGTATTTTGTGTACGTTCTTTTCTGTCTGAGACAGCCATTTTTCCCACAAAATTGGATTAATAGTGTAATTCAGGAATTGTGAACAAATATTCTCAATATTACTTGTTTCGAAGGTTTGGTTTCTGCATGTATTGGCTCCACAGGCAATGACTGACCTCAAACAGGTTTAATATGTTAAAGTGTTTGATTCTGTTTCCACCAATGCAATCTTTCAGCACCAACAGAGACCACTTGGTAATCTGATGGGAGCCACATGCTTTTCCTTTCCAGCAAATGGAAAGTCAGTCAATGCATCCAAGTGTCATGCAGCTAAATTGCAGCCATCACGCAGTCTGGAGTCTATGATTGCAGTGCTGTTTTCACAGTAGTCTGTGCACTTACCAGCTGAATAATTGGAGAACTTGTTTTCTTGATACTTTTAATTGAGGTTAGATGTTCTGCCAATCTCAGTAGTGCCAGACTGTCTATTGATTCTAGTTTAAATATAACACAAGAACATGTCTATAATATGCAGTACTAATCTTCAATGGGGCGCAATTTTATTGAAATACCATCTGATAAATTTTGGTACACAGTGTGTTTGTCATAAACGTTCTGTAACATTTTGAATTAGTATTGCTTTTTGCATTGATATTTTAATAAACTAGGTCACATGACTAAGTTCTACTCTTTTTCTTCACAAATCATCTAATTGATTCTTAAATACGTTTAGAATCATGATCTTGGCAACTTGCTTTTGGCAGCTCACTCGAGGTGTTGAACATTCTCCACAAAACTGGTACAAAACTATTTGCTGTTCACTATGTCACTATGTTAGAGGTGTTTACAGTTCATGTTTACTAGCCTAATTATTTAGTTCTTGTTGCATATGTAAGCAGAAACTGAGTAATTTTTCTACAAGAAATGGAGAAAAAGTTGGAAGAATTAATTTCCGATTCACATTCTACTGCACCCTTTTAAGGAAAAAAAAGTGAATTGTGGTACGGTGCACTGCTCTGTTCCCTTAAAGACAATTTGAATTATAAGTGTGCCATGCTAGGTACTCCAAAATATAGAGATAATTTATTTTGCTGACTGAACAGGAATAATACACTTGCACTTTAAAATTATTTGAAATATTTTTGCCTTAAGAATTATACACACATTTGATTCCCTTCTGTTAACTCACATTTCTCGTAATGGAAGTATTATAGTGAGGAATGACTATACTTCTAGTGCAGCAGCTGATTTGCAGAGATCCCATGAAACTCTAACCTCTTCCTTTGCTTGCAGTGCAGTAGGACTAGTAAACTCTGTAGTTTGAATACTGGGGTTTATTTTTGTACACAGTTAAAGATAACTCACATCATTTGCAAAAAATAAGGAAAATGTAATTAAAATTTTAAAAGGTGGTTTGAATGAGATAATTTGTTATCTTTCAACTCTCAGTGCATCTCCTGTTGGAACCAGGGATGTGTTCTCTTCAGCCCTTCAGTAACACTTCTTCCCGCTCCCCCCACCCCTCCCCCCCCCAATTTCACAATTGGCAAATTTCTGTGTTTGATTAAATGATGTGCTTCCCTAATAAAGCTGTTTTTAGAGCAGGGGTTCCCATCCTGGGGTTTACGCCCCCCCCCCTTGGTTAATGGCATTAAAAAAAGGTTGGGACCCACTGTCTTCTGGTGGGTGGAAAAATGTGGCATGGGAGGGAAAAGATCATGCTGCTCTCTCAGAAAAGATTATGGAATTGAAGGAACCCTGTTCAAAAGAAGATGGTTAGAATTGAGCTGCCCATGCCTTGCAGTTTTACAAGAGGTAAACTTAGTATGACAGCTGAAATGAGTTGATTTTAGGAAATGAAACACTTTTCTGGAATTTTTATAGCAATGAATTCTGATATTCTTCTGGTACTAGCTTCACTGTAATTGTAACAATTACAGGACGTGGTAAGATCACTATATTTATATCACAATTAAGGGTATGGAAGGACTCCATTATATATGCTGAAAAAGCAGAATGCAAATCTCATTAAACACGTTTTTTTTCCTGTAACTTTGGCAGTGTTTTGTAGGATTTTGAAAAGGTGAAAGTTAAAATTTTGTTCAAAATTATCATTAATGATGAAAATGTTTTTAATGAATAAACTTTCTTAAAAAGCTGTTGTTTCCGAGTATTTGCTGTGGAATGACACCAGATTAGAAAGTGATAAAGCCTGCATGATCTATGCAACTTTGTCAATTGAAAGTGATATGGCCTTTGAATTTGTAAATGATGCCGAAGCTTGTTTGTTGATTTTAAAGATTTTTAAAAGACTATTGTTTCTAACCTGCATGCACTGCTGTTGCAAAACTAGTGAAACACGCTGGTTTCCTTGGCTGCGTGGGTCTAGGAAGGCAACCTCCGGCCCCGCCAAACCTGTGAGCTTGAGACGCGTGCAATTCCACCCCAAACCCCAGATTGTGTGGATGCTGTGTCATTTGCCACAGGATAACAGGCAGTACACTGCATATGATTAAAGGAACTGTATTAATGAATCTTAACTAAAGGGTTAGTAAAGAATAACAAAAAGAAAAGAGCCCATTCTAATTAAACAGTCAAGTGTGCACAAGTTGGAGCTCATCTTGAACTTCTCTGTCACACGCTGGGCCCTCAGTCAACGTGAAAACAGACACCACCTTCGGAACGTCGCTTGCAATCCATCTCGAACAAATGGGTCTCCCACCGGATTGTATGCTATGACCAGTTGTCCCCAGCATCCTCCCTCTTAACCTCTTGAACAAAAACCCCCAAGACCAACCTTATTGTCCCTCACCAAGAAAACCTCCCGCTAACTGGATGGCACACATTCCTCATTACCCCTTCAACAATAACCTAAATTGGCTGAAAGCAGAACAGACTGCTCTTACAGAGCTGCTAAATGAAATGCCTACAGCATAACAGTAAAGAGGTAAACCGGGGCATTACACTAGTTTAAGCAGATCACATTGCCTCTTTTTATCCTACAAAGTAGTCAGAATTAGGTTTATTTTCACTGTCTTATATGATGTAAAATGTCTTGTTCAGTGCAAAGTCACACAATTACTGCCAAAGAAAACAAAAAGAGTTACAAGGCAATATTCATAAACCGTTCAGAAATCTGATCGTGGAGGGCAAGAAGCTATTCTGAAATCATTCACTGTGGCTGTTCAGGTTCCTCAGCCTGAAGACCACGCTGAATGATTTATGGACAGCTTCTCAGTGGTAGTAATGTGAGGAGGGCTTGTATCAGTTTTGAATGATGAATGCTGCCTTCCTGATGCACCGTCTCTTAAAGATGTCCTCGATGATGTGAAGGGTTGTGCCCATGATGAAGGTGGCTGAGGCTGTACCCCTCTGCAGCTTCTTGTGATCCTGTGCATTGGCGCTTCTATACCAGGCTGTGATGCAGCCTGTCAGAATGCTCTCCACCTAACAGCTTATAGAAATTTGCAAGAGTCACTGGTGACATGCCAATTTTCCTCACTTCGAAATGAAACAGAGCTGCTGCCGTGCCATCTTCATTATTGCATCAGCACATTAGGCCCAAGGATGGATTCTCCAAGATGTTGACACGCAGGGACTGAAGCTACTCCCTCTTTCCACCACTGACCCCTCAAAGAGGATTGGTGTTTTCTCCTGACTTCCCTTGTCTGAAGTCCACAATCATTTTCTTGCTGACGCTGAGCGCAATGCTGTTGCGACACCACATAATGAGCCAAACTACCTCACTCCTGTAAACTTCCTCATCGCCATTTGAGATTCAGTCGACAACAGTGATGTCATCTGTCGATACATCGATTGTGTTTGAGCTGTGCCTAACCGCACAGTGATGAGTGTAGAGCAGTTGGCTAAGTTCTCATCTTTGAAGTGCCCTTGTGTTGAATCACAGTGAGGAGGAGGTGTTAGCGCCTATTCATCTGTGATCCGATGAAGCTGAGGATCCAGTTACAAAGGGAGTTATAGGGGCCTAGGATTAGAATTTTGGTGATAATTACTGAAGACAAGATGGTGTTTAGCACTGAGTTGTAATTCATAACCAGCAGCATAGCACATGTATTGCTATTGTCTGGCAGTCCCAAGGCAGAGGAGGGAGCCAGTTAGATTGTGTCTGCTGTAGACCCATTGTGGTGGTAGACAAATTGTAGTGGGTGCAGGTTCTTGCTTGGCTAGGAGTTAATTCAAGCCATAGCCAACCTGTCAAATTGCTTTATAAAGGTAGATGTGAGTGCTATTGTTTATACTTGTTGATACAACTCCTGGTTTTCTTGGGCACCGGTATAATTGTTGTCCTTTTGAAGCAGGTGAGAACCTCCAACCAGAGCAGTAGGAGGTGGGAGACATCATTGAACACTCCAGCCAGTTGGTCAGCACAGGTTCATCCATGACTTCTGGTTTGGGAAAACTCAGTATGTTCTTATAGGTGCACTTATCCACATAGGTCTTGATGAAGTTGGTGAGAGCCACGGTGTATTCAATTATATTCAAAGATGAATCTTGAATACTGTCCAGTCCACTGTCTCAAAGCAGTCCTATAAACACTCATTTGCCTCCCTTGACCATACCTTCACCACCCTCACCACTGGTACTATGATCCTCAGTCTCTACCTACACAGTGGAAGTAGAGCTACAGCCAGGTAATTGGATTTGCCAACGTACGGATGTGACATGGCACGATAAGTGTTCTCGATAGTAGTGTAACAGTGATCGAGCATGCTGGCCCTTCTGGTTCCACAGATGACAGGTTGGTGGTAGACGGTTCGAGACTTCAAGTTGGTTTGGTTGAAGACCTCTACAATGATCAGGATGTATTAGAGTGTACTGTTTTGTGACTGCTTATCAAGGTGTTCAGCTGCTCCAGTGCCACACTGACGTTTGCTGGGAGTGGAATATACACCTCTGCCAGGCTGACAGCAGAAAACTGCCTTGGCAGGAAGAGCGATGACTGCCAGATGTTCCAGGTCAGAGAAAGAGAACTCAGAACCACCAAATCTGTGCACCTGAATAAGTTAATCATGAAGCAAATACTGCTGCTTCTGCCTTTTACTTGATGCCTCTGTCTGGTCCATGTGCTAGAAGGTGAAGCCCGTGCATTGCATTACTTTGTCCTGACTGCAAATTGATGGCATGAATAGAGATCAATTGTTTTAACCTGACAGCAATTGTGGAGGAGACAGAAGTTAAGAATTACATAAAAAGAAGAAACAAAGAAAGGGAAAGTTATTTAGCGGGGCAGGGGTTTTGGGTGTAGTAGGAGGGTTTACTGGGTGGTTAGTCTGGATAATAGAGACAGGAATGCAGTAATAATAAATATCCTGGCCTAAAAGAATATAGGGTAAATCAGTATGTTGAAGATAAATTAGGACAAAAAAAAGGGCTGGAGTGATTACAGTGTATTTATAGGGATGAAGAATAAAGTAATGAACAACTTTGCTGCAAAGATCTTTGTATTCAGATAGTGAAAAAAACTGCAGATACTTGAAATTTAAAATAAAAAGAAAAAATGTTGAAATACAACAGGTTAGGCTGCATCTTTGGGAAGAGAAAAAGAAGTCACGGTTCCTTTCATCAGCACTCAGAAGGAGACAAAAGAATCTCGCTCGAGTACAGGAGGGTGGGAAGGGGGCATGTTTTGGGGCTAAAACTGGGGTGACCAAGGAGGAACTAAACATGGTTATCTGGTCAATGAGTAAGAGCAGTTGGAGACTAAGAACATTAAGGAAAAAATCAACAAAATAGTATAAGAATTACCCAGCAGGAGAAACCAAACAAATTTAGTGATTGCTTTGCAGATCACCTGCACTCAGTCCACAACGGGTGATCCTGAGCTACCTGTTGTCTGTCACTTTAATTTTCCATCCCAGTCCCACTCTGACCTGCTGGTCTGTGATCTACTATATTGCTACTGTGAGGCCCAATTCCAACTTGAGGAACAGCATCTTCTGTCTGGCATGTTGCTGCCTTCTGGACTTTATTGAGTTCTACATATTAAGGTAGCTTGATTTCTGCTGATATGAGTTATCCACATGTGATATTAGATCAGCCTGCTTGTTGTATCTTTTCCCTCTCTGAAAGTAGAGGACATGCTCAGGCTGCTAAACTGGGCTTGTGTTTTGCTCTGAACACATTTTGCAACTTCCATATTCTTGCGTATGTTCTTTTGTGTATGTCTCGCACTCTGACTGCTCCTATTCACTCGCTGAATAGATAACCCCACTGTCACCCTGGTTTTACTCTTCCAGAAATATCCCACCTTCTCTGCAGCTTAATAAGCTTTTTTTTAAAAAAAAAAATTGTTTTGCTTTTCTTCTCATTTCTGATAAAAGGTCTTCAACCTGAAGTGCTAGCTCTGTTTCCCTTCCCACAGATGAGGTCTGGCCGACTCAATATGTACAGCATTTTCTGTTATTATTTTAGTACAATATTCATCTCGACTGGGTGAATGAAATTGGCCATCATAGGAACTGGCTTCATTTTGAAGAATGCTACCTCATGGAATTAACTCAGGAACATCTTGTTCAATGAGACAAGATTAATTCATAAACTTACAATAAAGATTTTCTTGGGGAAAAGTGATCATAAAATAATGTTTGTATGCAGTTCAAAATAGATGTATCAAATGTAAAAATGGGAGCCTTGAACTTAACACAAACTATGTTAATATAACAGATACATTAACCAAGATAGATTAGGAAATTTGAGTTTTGCTGCAAAAATATCAAAATTCTCAATATATGTGCTGTCTATCAAAGGAGGTGAGGAGGTAGAGCACCAGTCAATCAAACATAGTGAAAGGAAGGTAAGGAGAAAATAATATTGTCAGGAAGAAAGGTATATCAAAGATCACGCATCAGCAAAAAAAAAGGGAGAGGGAATAAATTATTTGAGTATAAAACAAATATTGAAGCAAATTCTAGGAATATGCAAAGGAAAGTAGGAGAATAGGGAAAATAAACATGGGTTCTATTGACACTGATAGAAATAAATAAAATGTGAATTAAAATAGTGGGTGACACATTAAATATTTGCTTCTGTCTTTACAGCAATGATTGTAGCAGAAATTGAGAAGTAAAAGTCTATTGAGAAACCTTTGCCTTTAAGAATAATACAGAAGTTCAATCCTTTTGACCCAAAAGCTTGGAATTTGAGATGTGCCAGACATTGCAGAATTTATTATACTCCCTTCAGTTAGATTTATAGCAAATAGCTTATTGGGATTTAATGAAGAAGGTAAAGTGAGGGAATGGGAGCAAAGGATGAGTTAGGCTGTTGCAAAATGCTTGAAAGATGTGGTCCTTGGGCCCTTGGAAAATTATAATCTGATTATACATAGTATATGTTTTATTGTAGGGAAGTTTTGTTAGTCTGAAGTTGTCTAACACATGTTTCAGATGCAGCAAGCAGAGTGGAGAAGGCAGAATACGTGGATATGAATTTTCCAAGTCATTTGATATAGTACCACAAAATGACTTTACAAAGCTGATGGAATTGGAAGCAATATTAGCATAGATAAGGGATTGGTAAAAGGACAGAAGATGCAAAAGGAATAAGAATCATTACATATTGGCAGCTTGTTAATAGTGATATGACAAAGGGATCAATGATCAGTCAACCTGTATCAACAGATAAAGACAGTGACATCTTAAATTTGCTGATTCTACAAAGCTGCAAAGAAAGCTGAGCTGTGAGAGACAGTTAATGCAAATGGGAAAGAAGGTGGCAGATGAAGGAGCTGAGAGGTTATATGCCTCCAACAATATAGATGAATAATGAGAAAATAGTAAACGTTGGTGCACAGGACTTGGAATGCTAGTTCATACAGCACAAATAAAATACAGCAAAGAATTAGAAAGGCAAATAGTATGTTGACTTTTATTGTAAGGGAACTGGGGTATAAATTAAGCAGGTCTTTCAGAGATTACAGAGAGCTTTGATGAAATCACATTTAGTATTTTGTGCAGTTTTGTGCATGTTAATGCTGGGATGAGGGAGTGATGTATGCAGGAAAGGTTGAGTAAGATGGGAGTTTAGAAGAATGGGAAGGACCTGATGTAGCAACAAGAAATTCTTATGAAGAATTGTTGGGGTATTATTTCTGTGAGTGCACATAATGGATGATCTCCCCTGGTCCCACAACGCCACCTCGTTGGTCAACAAAACACAGCAGCATCTCCACTTCCTGAGGAGATTGAGGAGAGTGATTTTTTTACAGGAGCACCACCGACTGTCCTGACCTGTTGCATCACCATCTGGTACAGGAATTGCAAGGCATCTGACCACAAGACTCTAAGAAGGATTGCAAGGACTGCTGAAAGGTGTCTCTCTTCCACCCATTAAGGATATTTATCGGGAGTGCTGCATACGTAGGACCCTTAGCATTGTCAATGATCCCTCCCATTCGTCCAACAATATCTTTGACTTCATAACGTCAGGCAGGAGGTACCATAGTATTAAGACAGGAACTGTTAAGATAGGAAACGGCTTATTCTCCCAGGTTGTAAGACTACCACCCAGGTCTCATCATGCATGAGGTGCCAGTGGCATTACACTATTTACTTTTTAACTTGTGTCATAAATGCACTTTTTTATTTATAGTAATATTACTTTGTGTTGTGTGTGTGAGCTATATGTACTGTGTTGAGCACTTTGGTCTGGAGGAATGCTGTTCTGTTTGGTGATACACATGTGTACAGTTGAATGACAATAAACTGAACTTGAACTTGAGGGTAGATGCTGAAAAGTTGTTTCTTCTAGCTGGGGTGTCATGATTTAGGAGCATACTCTCAGGATAAGAAATCTGACTTTTTGAATTGAGATTAGATTAAAAATTTTGTGCAGAGTTATGAATCCCTGAAATCAGCTGTCTCCGAAGACAGTGCAGCATTGAGTGTATTCAAGGCTGAGATCAATACATTTGTCAATACTAAATGAATAGGTGGGAAAGTGGTTGAGGCGGAGGATTAATCATGAACTCAATGAATGACAGAGCAAGCTTGAAAGCTGTATGGTCATTTCTATTTCTTATGTTCTTATGAAGCTATCTTCTCCTTCAGCAGCAACATTGATCACTCAGCTTTTTGCACAGGTGGGCATGTCACAAATCTATTCTAACATCTCTTGTATCTTGTCATAAAGCTGATGTGTTAGAACAGCACCCACGAAATGGCAAATGCATTTGGTATTCCAACCAGTTTATCCAAAAGAGAAATCCCAAGTCTCCTTTGAGACTATGGAAAGATAAAGATTCAGATTTTAAATAAATAACTAATATCAAATTCCATTCAACCAGCAATCACTTTTAGCCCAGCTGCGTGAAAACTGTTAACCGTTCAGGCCAGGATTGGTTATTGGATGAAAATATTTCCAGGCCTCCAGCTGTATGGTTAAGGAGTGAGAATGACCAGCAATAAAACATGAATTAAGTTCAGGAAGAAAATAAAACTCTGCCCACCAATCCACACAAAATGAAAGGAAAAAAAAATCTCTTCAAAAAAAAAAACAGTCCTAGACCTTAGGCATGGATTGTTGTTAAGTCACACTGGTTCTCTGAACTTGTGTCCAACATGTAACCTCTGCAGAGTTTTATTTTTCTCCTGAATTTAATTCATGTTTTATTGCTCGTCATTCTTGCTCAATATAAAAAGATAAACACATTGATAGAACTTTATTTACTGTGTACTTCACTCCTCTTCACAAAACCCTTGCCTGTTCAGAGCAAACTGCATCTTTGATATTTTAAGGATATCTTACTACTTACTTACATTTCTAAAAAATATTTACTTGGAAATGTATAGTTTCATAGAGATATGCTCGGAAATGGCCTTTTGGTCAATGAGCCCACACCTACTATTAAGCACCTATTAGTACTGTTCCCATTTCTATTCTCCTCATTTTTGCCTTAACTCCCTCCAGATTTTACCTCTCACTGAAACAGTGAGGGTAATTCACAGCGGCTATTTAACTTAGCAAGCTGCACGTCCTTGAGATGTGGAAGAAAACTGAAAGACAAGGAAACTCTACACAACATGAAATGTCACAACTGAACCCAGATTACTGGGGCTAAAAGAGTCAGCACCTGCAACATTTTGCCATTCCTAAACTTCCCCTGAGCCAGTTATAACTAGCATGAGGCTGTCACAATTGTTGCCTAATCTCAAGTAATTGGAATTTTAAGTGTGAAGAAATTGATTAAAACTCCTAGAACTTCTCATGATATTCATGATAAACAATTTCAACAACTGTTTGTGGATGGAAATTCGTAATCTAAACTTTCCATCAAGAAATGTTTGTATTCATTGATGATTCGCTGCTGGTCTTGTTGTCCAATTCTAACTTGATGAGCTCTTGCAATATATTGCCACAAGAGGGAGTGTGTGACTGAAACAAGGCATGCACATTTCGCCGCTATTAAGTTATGTTGTGATGTACGATATTATCTTTTACTCGTACGTGGGATGTGGCTCGTCTAACTCTTTCTTTGGAACCTCTGTGTGGTGAAGAAACTTTCACATTGTTGTTAGTGTGGAGTTTGAATATCTTCACCTACTAATGATAAATGAATAATAATAAATCTAAAGGTTACAAAGGTGTGTTTTGTGAAGTGGAATATTTCCGGTGATATTCTCATGCTGTAAGTACACGAAGTTCTCGAAATGATCCCGCCTATACATTGTATGGGCTAGCTTCACCTGCGGATCAAAAATCTAAATAACATAATTTTCATTAGACGGATCTTAGCTTTTGGAGAATCATGATCAGCTCATGATGGGAGTATATGCATTAAGTATCTCAACTACATTAATCCTGAGTGTAAAGAAAGACTTCCTTCATCCATTCAATAATTGTCTATTCAACTGTTTAACACAAACTTCAGATAAAATATTAGCACTTAGTCAAGCATTAACTGCACCTGTTTTTGTTTAATCTTAATCACCGATTTTCTGTGACTTTGGTGAAATGGAGCAAGAGATTGCTGAATGCGCAGCTTAAACATTGTCAGTGATAGATCTCACTTCCATGGCTCAGGTAAGTTTGAATACTTGCAGGCAGTGGGAAGGATAAGGAATTGTTTGAATTTATGGTGAGCAGGAGATGATTCACATTGTGGGAGGAGAACGCAGATGTTTGCATTTGGACTTTGGAAATGCTTAATTTGGATGCTTTGGTGAAAGATATATTGGCTCTAGAGGTGGAGGCTTCTCTGAGGTAATGAAAGCAAAACAGTTTTGAACTTTGTTTATTCTGATCAATTACTTCCATTAGGGTTATCAGCAGGAAACACTTTGCCTTTTTGGTATTATTATCCTGCATTTCCTAGCAAAATTAGAAACTCAGGGAAATTAGTCTGTTTTTACATCTGAGGCTTAGGGCGTGCAAGCATAGCAATAAGAATCTCTGTATGACAGCTGTGATACTGTTGGTAATATGGATCAGACATGACTTGTCTGTGTTGCAGAATTTCTTGGCATCAGGTAGTATTCGAATGCAAAAGTCCATACGGACTGTAGAGGAGCCAAGGTAGTGACCATGGAGAAAGAGGGCACAGAGTGGGGCCTGGTTGATGATGGTATTGGGTTCTGGGTCTGTGCTTGGGGGAAGGAGTTCTATAATGAGAAACATTAGTGGAACAGTTGCTATAGGCAAATGGGAAGCAGATGCTCCTATAGTTATGATAGCAGGGAAAGCTGTCACCAGGGACTCATTAAGAAAACAATTAAGGCAGCCAAAGGAATAGATGTGGACATTCTAGGAGGCCCAAATGGGGAGAAGCAACAGGTTTTACTGAGAAAATGTTTCTCAGTAATTGCACACATGGGAACTCTAAGACTGCCCTCCATCTGTATCCTAGATATTAATAATGTTTTATATCCTAGAATTAATAATACTTAGAATTCCAATTCTAGTTTGATTCATGTCTTTGCAAGCAGCTTCTTTTGGCTTCCATGTCTACATTCCAATTCTTCATTTGTTGTTTACTTCTGTTTTCCCTGTTTTAAATCTGTACATTTATCACTTGGAGTTCAACTATGTTCTTTGCAAAAAGAATACAAACCAATTTAGTCAATGTGTGGTGCTAATGTGGTGCTGGTTGGCATCTGTCTGTCTCGAAGGACAACGTGTGATTGTCATCATCATCATCATCACAAGCCTGGGCGGAAGGTACAGAGATCCTGAGATGCCCAGTTGTCAAGATCCCCCTCTCGGCCTCATCACTGTAGTCCAAGGAAAGCCTAGGAAGCAATATGCTTAACACTAGCTTCGCTGCAGGAGCTGCAGGAAGGATGTTCAATGATATCCAGCCACCCTCAGGGCTCCACCCTGAATTTGCTGTCTGGGTTTACACCTGTAGCCTTCGTCTCTTCTGAGGCTGCCCACAAGGCAGTGGGGCTATTTATCCCTAGCTGGGGATATGGTTCATGAGCACCAGGGCATGTCCACATGCCACTGAGCCTGTGCTCTACGAGTGCAAGGGCCAGACCTCCTCCCTGTCCTCTGTAGTTCAGCCTGAGTCTAAAAGGAGTTCAGTTTCTGTGTGTCGCCAGCAAGGAGACACTACATGAGACTTGCTTGGAGGGGCTATGTACTGGCAGGGAGAGACTTACACAGTCAGCTCTCCTTTTCTCAAGACTGCTAGCCAGCGATGGAAGCTGAAAGTGAGGGCGACAAACACTACCCATTACACTACCACACTAGATGCATCACGACAACCATTTTGACACCAGGTGCAATTGTAACCACATAGAAATGTAACACCAAGGTGTTAAATAGGATATTTGTGTTAATTGCAATATTGATAAGATTATTGATACTATATTTCATACTGGAGTGAGGAGGTCAGGCAGATCATTAGCAAATTGAATCAATGAAACAATATCTTTACCAGTAGAGATCAACAGAACAATTATCTTGCCTTTCAGAAGCAATTCACAATGCACTCTTTAATTATGGAGGTAGGTATACTAATCGGTTATGATTAAAGGCCATTAACCTGAAATATTAATTCTGCTTCCCCTTTTGTTTTAAGTGCTGCCCGAGCTGCTGAGTATTTGCAACAGTTTCGCTCTTCGTTAAGGATTTTCAGCAACACTTCGTATTACTGTTCTATGAGTTCAAATGATACACGTATATTTTCTGTTACAGTATATTTCGTAACTAGTTTTAGGAAGAGACATTGAGCTTAAATTAGTAAATTCTCAGGCCCTAATTTTAATCAAAGTCATGTTTAACATACTTTTTCTTTATTGCTGTTGTGAAGTTTCAGATGGATACTTGCAATTTGCATAGTTGGAAAAATTCACATTGGCATTGCAGATGCATTTGAGTTTTTGCAAATTGCCAGAATTGTTGAACTCTTTCATACAGAAACTGAAGTTTGCAGTTTTCTCACCCTTCGCTCCACCAAGGCCTCTCCGTACCCTCATCCACACCTCTCCTGAACATGTCTCTTGCTTGCATTTTACTGAACATTCCAACTTCATTTGGACTAAGCACTGAATCCAGGGGGCTATTTGAATGTAGAGGCAACATGGTTGAATCTGATCTTGCATTGTGCCTGGTTTTCTAGATAGGCTCTTGTATGACAAAGGCTAGTTATTTGTTTGGTGAGTTATCATCATTGCAGAAATGAGGTAGACAAAATGAAAAAAAAAGTCAAATTGGAAATATTTTTAAACATTTTAAATAAAAATGTTTTATAAATTATATATTTTATACTTTGTGCTTTTTGCAAACAGTGTAGGAATTACCATTGAAATGGTGCCACTGTGGTCATATTAAAAAAATGACCAGTTGCTATGTTTCAACAATGTTATTTAAACTGCTATTATTATTTATGTTATTGAATTATGTTGTTATTCAAACTGCTTTCTCTACAGACAAGGTGATGTTTTGGTCTCCACCTGAGCATAGAGATGAAATGGTGCCTTGGATTAACAACTTTTTGATGAAACATTGACCCCTCGGGCTGGTAATGAAATGTCAGTCACAAAAGAAGCATGCTATGCTACATCAGAGATCTGTATGAATAACAGGCTATTGATTAATTAATATGGTGCTTTACCATATGACTTAATACAGTAAATTGGGAACTACTCCAAGAAAGCTGACAACTCAACGTTTACGACTTTTAGCAGCAAACTGTTTGACTGGAAGTATCAATACACATCAAAGTTGCTGGTGTCAAAGGGTCTTGGCCCGAAAAGTTGATTGTACCTCTTCCTAGAGATGCTGCCTGGCCTGCTGCGTTCACCAGCAACTTTAATGGGTTGATTGAATTTCCAGCATCTGCAGAATTCCTCGTGACTGGAAGTATAATGGGTTATGTGTGTTCCCAGTATTTATTCATCTTGCATTTAATTATAGGGGTGATATATGAAAATGAAGGAAATTTTGTTTAGCACAAGCAATTTAAAAAGCTCTCATGTTTCTTCCTCCATGTAGGACATTGTTTTATAGGAGAAATGTTTGAATATAATTTGAAAATAATTCCCTAATACCAAATTGGGGATTCAGGTGCAATCTTAATGTAACCTTAGCTAAATTGGGCAGTATAAAAGTACGTAAGTTCTGAGTAAAATTCTTACTTCAGGCATGTCAAGATAAGAGATGAAGTTTAGTCTATGTCAATAGTTCAATTTCATCATCAAAGATCCTCACCACCCAGGCCATGCTCTTTTCTCACTGTTGTCATCAGGTAGAAGTTACAAGTTCTTCAGGACTCGCACCTCCAGGATCAAGAACAGTGACTACCTCTCGACCATCAGGTTCATGAATGAATGGGGATAACTACACTCAGTCTGGTGTTCCCACAACCAATGGTCTCACTTTAAGAACCTTTATCTTGTTATTTCATGCTCTCATTATTTATTGCTATTTGCACTTGCACCGTTTATTGTTCATTGATCCTGTTTGCAGTTACTGTTCTATAGATTTGCTAAGTATGTCCATAGGAAAAAGAATCTCAGGGTTGTATGTGGTGACATGTATGTACTCTGATAATAAATTTTACTTTAAACTTTGGAACTTTGAACTTAATTTCAATGTTGCAATCTGATAAACGTCTTTTAATGTCTATGTTGGGCATAAGGGGCTAATAATTAACTTTTAAGTGTGAAGCATTAGGCAAGGCAATTGTCTTTACATGTGGTGATTTAGAGCCTGTACAAAATTTAGATGTTCTATAAGAAATCAGCAAGAAGTTGATCATCATTTCTGTGCAATGATATGTTCAAGGTATATTTATTATCAAAGTATACCATTGAAAACCATAACAGGTGAGACCATCAGTGGCAAAGGCAAGCAGATGGAGAGATGGGTGGAGCATTACTCTGAACTCTTCTCCAGAGAACAGCATCGCAGACAGCGTGCTAGATGCTGTGGAATGCCTGCCTGTCATGGAGGAACTGGATGCATTGCCGACTGCGGAAGAGCTGAGTAAAGCCATCGACAGTCTGCCCACTGGGAAGGCACCAGGATTGGATGGCATTCCACCAGAAGCCATCAAATGTGCAAAGGGCGTCCTGCTAAACCACCTGCACGAACTACTGTGCCAGTGCTGGATAGAGGGAGCAGTGCCGCAAAATATGAGAGACTGCAACATTATCACCATATATAAGAACAAAAGGGACAGAAGTGACTGTAACAACTACAGGGGAATCTCCTTGCTGAGCATCGTTGGGAAGGTCTTCACCTGCGTGGTGTTGAACAGACTGCAGAAAATAGCCGAAAGGGTATATCCCGAGTCTCAGTGCGGTTTCAGGTCAGAACGCTCCACAATCGACATGATCTTCTCCCTTCAACAGCTACAAGAGAAATGCAGAGAGCAAAGACAACCACTCTACGTCGCTTTCATTGACCTTACGAAGGCCTTCGATCTTGTGAGCAGAGACGGCCTGTTCAAAATCCTCGCCAGGATTGGTTGTCCCTCGAGGCTCCTCAGGATAGTTCAATCATTCCACACAGACATGAAGGGCGTCATTCTCTTCTTTGGAGGCCTTCAACATCCTCAGCGGTGTGAAGCAGGGCTGTGTGCTTGTCCCCACCCTGTTTGGCATCTTCTTCGCAGTCATGCTGAAGCACGCCTTTGGAACATCAACTGATGGTGTCTACCTCCCCACCAAATCGGACAGGAGGCTGTTCAGTCTGTCCCGGCTGAGGGCGAAAACCAAGGTTCGCAAAGTACTCATCAGGGACATGTTGTTTGCAGACAATGCGGCACTGGCAACACACTGTGAAGAGCAACTGCAACACCTCATGAACAGCTTCTCAAGAGCCTGCCAGGACTTCAGCTTGACCATCAGCCTGAAGAAAACTAACGTGTTGGGCCAAGGCGTTGAGCACCCCCCCGCCATTACCATCAACAACTACGAGCTGGAGATAGTTCACGAGTTTACATACCTTGGCTCGACCATCACGGACAGTCTCTCCCTAGACCCCGAGATCAACAGACGGATCGGACGCGCAGCCTCAACATTCGCCAGGCTGGCAAAGGGAGTCTGGGAGAACAGAAAGCTGACAATGCACACCAAAGTTGCAGTCTACAGGGCCTGCGTCCTCAGCACACTGCTTTACGGCAGCGAGACCTGGAGCCTCTACTTCAGACAAGAGCGGCGCATCAATGCCTTCCACCTTTGCAGCCTGCGACGCATCCTGGACATCACGTGGACTGACCGAGTCACCAACAATGAGGTCCTGGCCTGCGCCCAGATACCCAGCCTCTTCACCCTGCTCCAACAGCACCATCTCCGCTGGCTGGGCCACGTACACCACATGTCAGAAGGGAGGATCCCGAAAGACCTGCTGTACAGGGAACTGGCCTCCGGCAAGAGAGCACAAGGGCGGCCCCATCTTCCTCTCAAAGATGTTTGCAAGAGAGACATGACGTCACTGAAAATGAACTTTGAGAGGTGGGAGGATATTGCAAGCGATCGCTCTCCCTGGAGGC
This sequence comes from Mobula birostris, assembly GCF_030028105.1. Taxonomy (NCBI): domain Eukaryota; kingdom Metazoa; phylum Chordata; class Chondrichthyes; order Myliobatiformes; family Myliobatidae; genus Mobula; species Mobula birostris. The sequence goes on along the minus strand of NC_092375.1, from coordinate 148,941,574 downwards.
TGGAACTATGCAGTGGTCTAAAAAGAGGAGAAGAGAAGCTGAGGCTTGCTGCTGAAGAAAAGCGCACTCGTCGGAAAAACAGCACCAAGATAACAATGGAGGACAGTGCCTTCAAGTGCAGTCGCTGCAGCCAAGACTGTCACTCCCGTGTGGGCCTCTACAGCCACAACAGACGCTGCTCTAACACAGACTGAAGCAAGACCTTCCAGGCGCAGATCCATGGTCTCACGAGACTAACGAATGCCACCTGTATGTATGTATTATACACTTCTGAGATTCATCTTCTCCAGATAGCCACAAGACAAAGAAAAACATGGAGCCGTTCAAAGAAAAAACACCAACCACTCCCCACATACAAAAAAAACCAATAGCACAAATGGCAACAAGAACTTCAACCTCCCCATGTGCAAAAACAAATCGTGCAGATGGCAACAAGAATATCAAACCCCACCCCCCCCACACAAAGAAAAAATAATTCATGCAAATGGTAACATGAATATCAAACCCCAAAAGTCCCTGCAGAAAATAAAATAGACAATAGGAGCAGGAGTAGGCCATTCGGCCCTTCAAGCCAGCACCACCATTCCCTATGATCATGGCTGATCATCCACAATCAGTATCCAGTTCCTGCCTTATCCCCATAACCTTTGATTCCGCTATCTTTAAGAGCTCTAAACAAACCAATTGCACAAACAGCAACAAGAAAGAACGGGAAAAACAGAATATAAAACACAAAACTGAAAGAGTCCAAGAGAGCCACAGTCCAATTGATAAACCGCAGACCTTGAACCTTGGTAACAGCCTCCAGCAACAGGGGAGAGAGACCATCCAGACACAGGCGTGTTCCCCTGGGAGCAGCAACCGAGAGACCGTCACATGCATTTACCTTCCTTAAGTGAGCAAGAGGTTGGCAGATGGCACTGAACACTCACCTTCCACACTTCGGTGAAAAATAGAGTTGATCATGTGCTTGCGTTTTGTCTCTCAGCTTCCAGGCCTCATGGCCACTTGTCCTCTGGAATCTTCTTGGAAACAGAAAGCACCACCACGTCCAATTGGCCTGAAATACACCTTTAAACTGCAGATCACAGGCTCCAACAGTGCTAGAAACACATTTAAAATAAAGAAGAAGATGTAGACGAGGTGAAAGAAACAGCTTGTGGATCATCTGGAAGAGGTCGTGTGAGGTAATGTTGTTTGCCAGCACCATCTTGCCAAATCCCTGTAACTTTATCAGTTGTCATCTATAAACTGCACTCTGTATATAAAAAGAGAGATTAGGAGTACTAGTGTACGGGGTCTTTCTTTTGTTACATTTAAAATGGCGATTTTGTTATGTTAATCTGTGGAATGCGACTTTGTTGTGTTTTAACGCTGCAGAGAGTTTGCGCTAACAGTTTGTTTTACTTTAAATGAGATAACCAGGTTCTATTAGCCAATGGGTGGTTATATATCGTTTTGTTTTCGGATGCCATGCTGTATGATATGACTGTGGACTGAGTTTTGGCGGGGAGTCGGGAGGAGAGACGAGGAGGACGGCAGACGTGCGGAGAGGCTCCGGTCGATCACTTCGGGTGGTCCCGAGCCGTGGGTCGACGGAATTCGGGTGGTCGTCTGACGTCGAACTTGAGCTCCAACGGTAGCGCGCGAAGAACTTGGACTTTGATAAGTGTTGGCGCCTTTTTTTTTCCCATTACTTTCCTCTCTGTATCAAATGTATATTAATGCCCTAGAATTAGTAATATCTATAAAGTGTATGTGTTAAAATTTACTGGGTGTGCTGGCTGATGATTGATGTTTGTGATTGATTCGGGCAGCAACCGACCCTGAGGGGAGTGTTGAAGCAGGTGCTGGGCGGGATATCCCCTAGACATTCACGAGCCAATATAACGGAACGTTACACTAGTATCATGCTAATATTTATAATGGTTGTAGAATTCAGCTGCAGATGCAGGGAGAAGTTGGGTGTGTGCAGCTACGAAGAGATGAGGCAACTAGAGGCTGGCACCTTACACTGTGCAGGGTCACCGTCCTTTTGTGAACCAACCCAGCCATGGACCCTTTCAGGCAAAACACCAACATTGACAGCAGCCCTAGAGGTGGTTGCTACTCAGCTAGTCCTGCCCTTTTCAGTGAAGGACACATTAGGATGTAAATTATTTAAAGTTAGACATAACAGAATCGTAAAATAAATATAAACCTAAAACATAAGGTAAACTAACAGGTAACAATAAATGGAGGGTTTTTCCGAGCTTGAAATTATGCAAAGGTTATACATGCTGATGTTGACTGATGATAAACTGATTACTGCAAATTAATTCGAATGAACAGTAACTACAAAGCTGAGGAATATCAAGCCGACAACTGGTCAGGGAAAAATATACAGTGTTCAGTCAGGTCAGACTGGCAACCTTGTCTGGTGAGACTTTATGGGTGGAAGTGAGCAATAAGAAAGGTATTATAGACCATCCAACAGTCCGTGGGATTTAGAGGAACAAATCTGTAAAGGGATCGCAGACTGTTACAAGAAATATAAGGTTGTGATAGCAGGTGATTTTAACTTTCCACATATTAACTGGGACCCTCATACTGTAAAAGGACTAGATTTGATAGAGTTTGTCAAATATGTTCCGGAAAGTGTCCTAAATCAGTACACAGAAGCCCTAACAAGAGAGTGTGCAATACTTGATCTCCTATCAGGGAATGAGACAGGGAAGGTGACAGAAGGTTGTGTCGGGAACACTTTACATCCAGTGACTATAATGCACCAGTTTCAAGGTAATTATGGAATAGGATGGGTCTGGTCCTCGGGTTGAGTTTCTAAATCGGAGAAAGGCCAATTTTGATGATATCAGAAAAGATCTGGCAAGTGTGGATTGGGACAGGTTGTTTTCTGGCAAAGGTGATTTTGATAAGCGGGAGGCCTTCAAAAATGAAATTTTGAGAGCACAATGTCTGTATGTGTCTGTCAGAATATAAGGCAAGGTAACAGATTTAGAGAACCTTGGTTTGCGAGAGATATTGGGGCCCTGGCTAAGAAAAAAAAGCAGCTATAGGCAGGTAGGAACAAAGGAGGTACTTGAGGAATATAAGAAATGCAGGAGAACATTTAAGAAAGAAATCAGGAGGGCTAAAAGGAGGCAAGAGGTTGCCCTAGCAGACAAGACGAAGAAGAATCCCAAGGATTTCTACAGATATATTAAGAGCAAAGTTATTGCAAGGGACAAGATTAGTCCTCTAGAAGATCAGAATGGTAATCTATGCATGGAGGCAAAAAGGTTGGGGGAGAATTTGAATGGATTGTTTACATCAGTATTTGTTCAGGAGATGGACACAGAGTCTATAGATGTGCGGCAAAGCAGCAGCGAGGTCATGGACCTTATACAGATTACAGAGGAGGAGGTGTTTGCTGCCTTGAGGCAAATCAGGGTGGACATATCCTCCGGGGCCCCACAAGATGTTCCCTCGGACCCTACGGCAGGCGTGCAGAAATTGCAGGGGCCCTAGCAGATGTATTTAAATCATCCTTAGCAACAGGTGAGGTACTGGAGGATTAGAGGATAGCTAATGTTGTTCTGCTGATTAAGAAAGGTTCTGAGAATAAGCCAGGAAATTAGAGGCTGGTAAACTTGAAATCAGTGGTGGGAAAGTTATTGGAAGCTATTCTAAGATATTGGATATATGAGTATTTGGATAATCAGGGATTGATTAGGAATAATCATCATGGCTTTGTGCTTGGTAGGTCATGTATAACCAACCTTAGAGCTTTTCGAGGATGTTACCATGAAAGTTGATGAAGGCAAGGCAATGGATGTTGTCAACATGGACCTCAGTAAGGCATTTGACAAGGTCCTGCATGGGAGGTTGTTCAAGAAGGTTTAATTGCTTGGCATTCAAGATGAGATAGTAAATTGGATTAGACATTGGCTTTGCAGAAGAAGGTAGAGAGGTTGTAGATGGTTGCCTCTCTGACTGGAGGCCTGTGACAAGTGGAGCTCCACAGTGGAGTAAAATGTCATGTTTTTGTTAGGGCATGTTGCAGCCTGCAGAACCCAATATTGAATTCTCCAACTTCTGGCACCTTATTCTTTCTTTCAGTTTGTGTATCAGGACTGGCCACTTGTGCTTTTCATTCCTCTCCACAACCCCCTCCCCCACCCTACTTGACTTTCATTTGTATTGTTGGCCAGTAAAAAAAACTACGATCAGTGAACGAGAATGGAGGTGGCCATTTTGTAAGACTGTCTTTGCAGCTGCCATTCTGTGACCTGTTTGATGAACTAATTCTTGCTCTGATATAACTAAATCAGAGTAATTGAACGTGGACACAGGGGGCGTCTGCTCTTGATTTGCTAAACCTGAGACCATTTTCAGATAAGAAACTGTTCATTAGATAAGATTAGATTAGACTCTATTGTCATTGTGCTGAGTACAGATGCAAAGCCAATGAAATGCAATTAACATCTGACCAGAAGTGCAAAAGAATAGTATTATTTACAAAATAACTGCGAATAAAAAGTAAGTGCTACAGCACACAAATATAAAAGTACTGAGACAGTCCAATATGGGTGCAATACTGCTTAACGCTGTGATGTGAGGTTCAGCAGAGTCACAGCCTCAGGGAATAAGCTCTTCCTGAGCCTGCTGGTGTGGGAGCAGAGGCTCCTGTAGCGCCTACCAGATGGGAGGAGAGTAAAAAGTCCATGGTTAAGGTGAGATGCATCCTTGATAATGCTTTTCACCCTGCCCAGGCAGCGTTTATGGTAGATGTTCTCAATGGTGGTCAATTGGGTGCCAATAATCCGCTGGGCAGTTTTCACCACCTGCTGGAGTGCTTTGCGGTCCAATATGGGACAATTGCCATACCACACTAAGATGCAGTTGGTGAGTATACTCTCAAAGGTACAGTGGTAAAAGTCTCCACGGCCTCCTCTACTGTAAAGATGAAGCCACACTCAGGTTGTAGGAACAACACCTTATATTCCGTCTGGGTAGCCTCCAATCTGATGGCATGAACATCGACTTCCCTAACTTCTGCTAATGCCCCACCTCCCCCTCGTACCCCATCTGTTACTTATTTTTATACACACATTCTTTCTCTCGCTCTCCTTTTTCTCCCTCTGTCCCTCTGAATATACCTCTTGCCCATCCTCTGGGGTCCCCCCCCCCCCTTGTCTTTCTTCCCGGACCTCCTGTCCCATGATCTTCTCGCATCCCCTTTTGCCTATCACCTGTCCAGCTCTTGGCTCTATCCCTCCCCCTCCTGTCTTCTCCTATCATTTTGGATCTCCCCCTCCCCCTCCAACTTTCAAATCCCTTACTCACTCTTCCTTCAGTTAGTCCTGACGAAGGGTCTCGGCCTGAAACGTCGACTGCACCTCTTCCTAGAGATGCTGCCTGACCTGCTGCGTTCACCAGCAACTTTTATGTGTGTTGATTGAATTTCCAGCATCTGCAGAATTCCTGTTGTTAATGGTAAAAGTCTGTCAGTATTCTGGGACAGAGGTGAGCTTTCTTGATGCTCCGCAGGAAATAAAGGCACTGTTGCACTTTTTTGATCAGGATGGAGGAGTTCAGAGACCAGGTGAGATCATCGGAAATGTGGACACCAAGGAATTTGAAGTTTGATACACGCTCCACTACAGCTCCGTTGATATAGATGGGGACATGAGTGTGACTCCTAGCATGCCTGAAGTCCACAATAATCTCCTTGGTCTTCGGGGTGTTAAGGGCCAGGTTGTTATCGGCACACCACATGGCCAGGTGCTAGACCTTGTTCCTGTAGGATGTCCCTGTTTTATTGTGTAAAATGTCAGTTTTGCAGAGTTAGAACGAAGTATTTGGGTGACCCAGTTTGACAGGTTCAAACCAGTCAGAGTTGAATAGAACAAAAGAAGTCACCTAAGGCATAAAGTTGAAGGTGAAGGCCATAAAACAATGCTGTTTGTAGTCCTGGGCTACATCCAATGGGGAGCTGACACAGATCAGTCAGATGACTGCGAACCAATAAAATTGAAATGTCGTAGATTCACCCGATGAGAAAAGTATAAAAATAGAGGATTTAGGGATCTGAGGCAGCAACGGCTCTCCAGAGACCAACCATTGCAGAGACCACCCCATGTCCGACACATGGAGATTAGATCAGGACCACAAGGAATGCCTGGCCAGGGTAAGTACTTTTTCCTGGCTATTAGGGGAACCTCAGTAGATCTGCACACAGGTACTCGGTTGTGTAAATTTGTGTGCTTGTGAACAGAGCCAACAGAGGTACTTGTCAGGGAATACAGATTCTCTCTGTGCCTAACTGATCTTTGTTACTAAGTGGTAATCCTTGTAACAGAACTGGTGTCCCTTTTAACACAATCTCTTCATTGAGTCAGCAGAAGACAGGAGTCGTACCATGTCGCTGAGGTAGAGAGAGATCTGGTGCTGGGTAGTCAACTGTTACTAACTCAGGATGAAGTATTTGGGAAGGGAGGACTTGGGTAGTTTTTATTGGAGGGGATTCCTTCAGAAATACGCTTTGGGAAAATGGCCACAATACGGGGAGTAAGGCGGTCACGCCAGTGGTGAAGGAAAACCACTGAGGAGGCTCTTTGGAAGATTGCTCAAGGGAAATTGTCAGACAAGGAATTTAAACTATTACAGAAGCTAGTAGCTGTTGATTGTTTAATTGAGGATTGAATGGAATGTCACCAGAAAGCTGAAGTAGAGTGGGATAGATTTGAACGGGAACACCAAAGGCTCCGTGAGGAGGTAGAAAACCTTAATGAGAAGCTTACCGATTTACAGAGGCGGAGGAGTGAGGATGTGATACATATGTACCGGTTTCAGTTGCAGTGTGGAAAACTGGTTAAGAAAAAGTAAACAAGAAGAAGAAGCCTAAGTAGCTAAGGACAAAGTGGATGGGATTGAGGAAACAATGCAGTGATTTAAAGACTGCTATAAATGTGATACAGAAATCAGCACATGAAAAGAAAAGCAACACCGGAGATCATACAAAGTGTTTAAAACTGATACAAAAGCTGCACATAATAAAGATAGCACAACATAAAAAGATACAGGCATGAGCATCAAATGAGCAGATTCACATGAAAACAACTTAAACATAAATTATACACTTTATTTACAATTGAATGAAAAGAAGCCTTTTTAATGCAAAGTGGTGAAAGTGTTCATAACGTTGCTACACTGTAGTGATTAAGGTTTCGCTGGCTGGTTCAAGAACTGAATCGTCGATGGAAAGTAGCCCTTCTTGGTGTTGTAGGACTTAAGGCTTCTATACCTCCTGCCTGATGATAGCTGCAAAAAGATAGCATGGCCCAGATGGTGGAGATCTTTGGTGATAGATGAGGCAGCCTAATTAGCTTAATGCAACATCATAGGCCAAAGGCCCTGTTCCTCTGCGGTAATATTCTAATTCTGTTACAGATTACCCAGATCCTACATTAACAACACACGGCACAGTCAGAGGAGCTTAACTGTCCATTCATTGGCCGTCTATCATTTCAGCCTACTACAGAGATTTCTTTTGATCCACCTTTTGCCTCCACTCACTTTTATTGTGACCCAGACTTGCGTTCTTTTCTCAGTTCCAATGACTGGTCTTTGACCTGAAGTTCCAACTGGTTTCTCTTACCACTGATGAGGCTCAGCTTGCTGTTTTCTTCCTGCATTTCTGTTTCTATTGGGTTTACAGATCACTGTAAGTTGGACAGCAGACTGTGCCTGCTGTTTTTCATGAGGTTAAACCACAGTTCAGTCCATCTCAATATATTTTACTAAGTAAAAGCTACACATACATCGCTTTATTTAGTAGGACAAAGGCATCATTCATGCAAAACTATGAGGTGGATGCAGACCAGTTCATCACGGGCAAGGTCCCCCTACCACAGAGTAATCTACAAGGATAGCTGCTACAACAAAGTATTTTACATCATCAAGAACCTCCACCATCCAAGTCATGCTCTCTTCTCACTACTACCATCAGGTAGCAGGTACAGGAGCCTAGAGTCAGGAACAGCCGTTACTCGTTCACCAGCAGGCTCCTGAACCAGAGTGAATAGCCTCAACTCTGAACTGATTCCACAGCCTGTGGACTCATTTTCAAGTACTCTGCAGCTCATGTTCTGAGTATTATTTATTTATTTGTTTTCTGTATTTGCACAGTTTGTCTTTTGCACATTGGTTGTTTGTTAATCGTTGTATGCAGTTTTTCATTGATTATATTGTATTCCTTTGTTCTGCTGTGAACACCTGCAAGAAAATTAAGCTTAAGGTAATGTAGGATGATATATATGCACTTTGATCATAACTTTACTTTGAACTTTGAATTCCATTAGCTGTAGAGTGTATTTAGGTCTCTGATGCTATCTTTGTAAGCCACAAGGAAAGAAAACAAAAGGTGATCAATGACTGTGCTGGAAAATAAAGCTTAACTTTATATGTTGCACGTAGTTTGAAACATGCAGTGAAATGCATCGTTTGTGTCACCAATCAGTGCAGTCCGAGGATGGGCAGGGCACAGCCTGCAAGTGTCACAATGCGTCAGGTGACAACATAGCATGCCCACAACTTATTAACCTATACGTCTTTGGAATGTGGGTGGAAACCAGAGCTCCCGGAGGAAACCCATGCAGTCACATGGAGAACATACAAGCTTCTGACAGACAGTGGCAGAAATTGAAGCCCAGTCATAGGCACCATAAAACATAATGCTAACTGCTATGCTGTTGTGCTGCCAGAGCAATAGTTCCATGCCATATGTTTTCATTGCTGAGCATGAAGGGCCCATGCACTTGGTTTTCTTGTTTTATCTTCATTAACAATAAATTTCTCATGGTATTGTAATTGGGTGATAAAATGTGTTTACTTCCTGCCTGTTTTTCTCTGTAACCACAATATGAATATTTCTTTATATGGCAGGCGGGTGAAGAAAATGTTTACTCCCTTGGGCTAGGGAATGAATTAGCTGCAGGCTGCTTTAGGCTCCTTCTTGCTGAACAGCACTATTAATAGATTCCCTCTCACCAGTTTCAGAGTTTACTGATGGGAAAGAGAGGCTGAAGAAAAAATAGTTGCTGGTATTCACCTTTCTACATTTCTATGATCTATCCACGGTCTGTATTCAGAAATACTTCCGAGTGAAAGAAGTCATAGCATCTCTTCACAGAATGAAGCAATTACTGCTAGATTTTGGGATATGTGATAACTAATGCTAAGGACAATGGTATTAGAATTCTCCAGTGAAATGTTTGTATGCTCATATCATCTTCTTTATTTGGATGCTGAAGAGAGTGATTAGGAGGGGCATGAAGCAATCCTTTTCCACACATTTTGGCCAAGTAGCCATTGATGCAGGGTCTCACATGTAGGATCTCGGTGAATTGGGAAGCACTGAATAGCTTCAAATGATCTGTAATATTAGGAGGATCCAAAATCTGAAGGCCGAGGTGCAGTTGGAATCCATATGAAATTAATCAGAGATGTGGTTGTAGAAGTGAGTTTTGTTAAGCAAGCATGGGAAGGGAAGCAGAAAGCAGTGAAGGTGAACTGGATAGAAGAGACGAGTGGACATTCTGCCAAAAAGAGGACAGAATTTCTTCAAAGTTGAAATCCCTGAAAGAGTAGCAGCATTGGTTTAAATAATCATTAAAAAAACACAAAACGACAGATTCTGAAAATCTGAAATGAAACAGAAAGTGCCAAAAAAAGTTCAAAAGGTGAGGCATGCTTTCTCATTACAGATGCTGTCACAGCTGGAGTTTAATTCCATGAATAATGTTACCTCACATTCCTGCTAGCAGGCAAAATACCAGCCAGGTTGTCTTCTGTTACCAAGTTATCAAATAATTCTGTGCAAATCTTGTCACCCCATTACAGGAAGAATGCAGAAGCTTTGAAAAGAGTACAAAAAAGTTTACCAGGATGCTGCCTGGTTTAGGGGGTATGAACTATAAGCAGAAGTTGGACAAACAAAACTTGTTTTCTTTGGGGTATCAGAAACTGAGGGGAAACCTAATCAAGGTGCATAAGATTATGAGAGGAATAGATAGGGTAGACAGAATTTTTTCCCCACTGTAGAAATGTCAAGTACTAAGGACGAGCATTTAAGGTGAGAAGGGGAAAGCTTAAAGGAGATGTGCAGGGCCAGGTTTTATTAGTACAAAGAGTAGTATGTACCTCCAAAGGTCTGTCAGGTGGTGGTGGAAGCAGATATTGCAGGGATGTTTAAGAGGCTGTTAGGCACATGAATATTCAGGAAATGGAGGGATGTGGATCATGTGCTGGCAAAAGAGTTTAATTCGGCATTGTGTTTGGCGCAACGTTGTGGGCTGAAGAGGCTGTTCCTATGAAGGTCGTGTCTGACACCAAGGACGGAGTCTCAGCTACCTGGGACTAGCCCCAGTTTGCCTACAAGACGAACAGTTCAACTGAAGACGCCATTTCTATCGCCCTTCATATTGTCTTGGAACAGCTGGAGTACCAAGATACTTACATCAGGATGCTTTTCATTGATTACAGCTTGGCCTTTAACACCAAACTGACTGTCAAGCTCCACAATCTAGGTTTTGGCACATCAACCCGTAACTGGATCTTGGAATTCATTGCTAATTGTACCCAGACAGTGAAACTAGGCACATCACCCACCCCTCCCCCCAAACCCTGAACAGTGTGCACCACGGGGGCGTGTACTGAGCCCGTTTCTCTACTTTCTCTTCACCTATGACTGCACTCCTGCTCATGCTACAAACTCAAATCATCAAATTAGCAGACAACACAACTGTGATTGGCCTAACCACAAACAACAATGAATCTGCATGTAGAGAGGAGATGCTGAAACTGTCCAGTTGGTGCAAGAACCACAACCTATCACTCAACATCAATAAGACAACAGAAATGATCATTGACTTCAGCAAGGCAAGAGGTCCTGAACAAACCCTGCTATTCATAAATGATGAAGAAGCAGAAAGGGTCTCCAGTTTCCAGTTTTTGGGGATGAACATCACCTGAGGAGCTCTTTTGGTTCATCAACACAACCTCGATAGTAGGGAAGACACAACAGCGACTATACTACATGAAGTGCTTGAGAAGAACTAATCTGCCCCAATAATTGTTGGCCAACTTTTATTGATGTATAATGGAGATCATACTGACATACGGAGTAACAGTGTGGTACACTAGCTGCAGTAAGACAGATCACAGAGAACTCCAGTGAATGATTAGGACAGCTCAGCACATCAGTAACACTCAACTACCGGACCCAGAAACAATGTACAACTGTTGATGCCTGTGGTGCACTCGTAACATCATTAAAGACCCTTCCCATTCAAGACACTGTCAATCTCCTGTCACCTCCTGAAATTACGGTACTGCTTTGCACTGTTGTAACTATATGTTATAATTATGTGGTTTTTGTCAGTTTTTTTTTAGTCTTGGTTTGTCTTGTGTTTCTGTGATATCATTCTGGAGGAACAAATTGTATCATTTCTTAATGCATGCATTACTAAATGACAATAAAAGAGGACTGCGTGTCCTCATAATATAATCTAATCTAATCAGGTCGGAGATACAGAAACATGTTAGGCAAGACAGTAAGGCTGAAAAACAGCTCCTTCCCGAAGGTGGTTGTGCAGCTGAATAATGCTATACCCCGGCTTGCCAATAGCCTTTGAGCAAAGTCACTTTTTGCAAGTAAATATGGTATTTAAAAAAAATTAAGCCATTCTGCATGCATTTTAACTATCTGTCCTGCATGGACTGGAGTAGCACCATAATCTCATTGTCCTGTGCAATGACAATAAAGTTCTATTCTATTCGATAATGTAACTTCATTGGACATGGGATTAGGAAAGAGGAGTTAGAATGCACGGTAATTATGGGAAAGATTGAAGGGAAGAAAGCAAGAGGAAGGCAAAGACAAATGATGATGGAGACAGCAGTCAGAGAACTGGAAATGAGTACCAATAAATTGATCCACTTGACTCGAAACAGGAGTGTGTGGGCCATGGCAGTCAAAGATCAATCTGGGCATGGCACCTGATGATGATGATGATGATGATGATTGTACTATGTTCTAGCTCATGTTTATTTCAGATGTGCAGCATCTGCAGTATTTAATTGAGGGGTATTGAGGGAGAATTGTGTCTTTTATCAATGGTGTGAAAGACTGTCTTGATTATTGGCTGCAGGTTGTATCCACAGCACATGGTTGTGGAATTTCATGCATCTGAATGTGTGGGAGTGAGCTGACCAACAGCTGACACACTCACCAAAGACAAATTTTTTCCCTGAAGTTCCTTGACAGAACAAACTGCGGTAAGAAACTTTGTAAGATATAATTTTGTCATGTAGTAAGTGTCAACATTCCAGTAGCAGCGGAGCAGAAGCTTGCCATAATGGACCAACAAATGTGACGGAAAAGGAAAACTATTACTGAGAATTATGGGCAAGGCAAACATGCCAGAGCACTTCCAACCATTACAATATCACACTTCCTTTTTAACTATTCAAATTAACAACATTAAACTTACATTTTATTGTCAGTAATGTTGTCCCAGAAACATTTTGAGGCAACCAACATATCCTTGTGAAAGTAAACTGCAGCAAATGATTAATACATTTGGAAAAATCTAAACATTCAGTCATCAGCAGTGTTGTACATGAATTCCCTCTTGGGCGTCAGAGTTTATTGACATTAGCAATCCTTATATAAGCAGGAGCATTAATTTCAGTTCTACATTATTATTAACATGATGTTGTCAAATATTTTTCAGGTTCTTCGTGGCTAAATCAAAGGAGGATAGTCATCAAATTGAGATCGTACCAGCTCTAGGGAAGGACAATTCAGCTGGCCTGACTCATACTGTAGATTCTTTTCCCATAGGCTTTAAATTATTTTTCTTTCAGAAGCCAATAGTTTCTAAGTACTATGATGAAATTCTGCTTATATTGCTAATCCTGGTTGTTCATTCCAAATCAGAAACACTTCTTGTGTTACAAAAAGACTCGTCTTCCTTTTGTTTCTTTTGCCAATAACTTTCATGCTATCTCCCTCCCACCCCTCTGGATTTCAAACAAGAGAAAATCTGCAGACGTTGGAAATCCTAGTAACACACACAAAATGCTGGAGGAGCTCAGCAGGCCAGGCAGCATCTATAGAAAAGAGTATAGTCAACATTTCAGGCTGAAACCCTTTAGCAGGACTGTACTCTTCTCCATAGATGCTGCCTGGTCTGCTGAGTTTTTCCAGCATTTTGTGTGTGTTCTCCCCAAACCCAGATTTTGTCTATTACGCCAATCAGAACAGTATCTTTATCTGCTTCATCATATCCTTTATAATTTTAATTATTTCTGTCAGATCCATCTGTTCCAAGGAGAATGATCCCATCTTAGCCAATCCACATCGGAACAATTCCTCAAACAATAGGAATTCTGCAGATGCTGGAAATTCAAGCAACACACATCAAAGTTGTTGGTGAATGCAGCAGGCCAGGCAGCATCTCTGGGAAGAGGTACAGTCGACGTTTCAGGCCGAGACCCTTCGTCAGGACTAACTGAAGGAAGAGTTACTAAGAGATTTGAAAGTGGGAGGGGGAGATCCAAAATGATAGGAGAAGACAGGAGGGGGAGGGATGGAGCCAAGAGCTGGACAGGTGATTGGCAAAGGGGATATGAGAGGATCATGGGACAGGAGGCCCAGGGAGAAAGACAAGGGGGGGAGGGACCCAGAAAATGGGCAAGGGGTATGGTCAGAGGGACAGAGGGAGAAAAAGGAGAGTGAGAGAAAGAATGTGCGTATAAAAATAAATAATGGATGAGGTACAAGGAGGAGGTGGGGCATTAGCGGAAGTTAGAGAAGTCAATGTTCATGCCATCAGGTTGGAGGCTACCCAGACGGAATATAAGGTGTTGTTCCTCCAACCTGAGCGTGGCTTCATCTTTACAGTAGAGGAGGCCGTGGATAGACATGTCAGAATGGGAATGGGATGTGGAATTAAAATATGTGGCCACTGGGAGATCCTGCTTTCTCTGGCGGACAGAGCGTAGGTGCTCAACAAAGCGGTCTCCCAGTCTGCGTCGGGTCTCGCCAATATATAGAAGCCTACATCGGGAGCACCGGACGCAGTATATCACCCCAGCCGACTCACAGGTGAAGTG